>NW_003307608.1:485005-588475 GCF_000143455.1 Volvox carteri f. nagariensis
AGGTGGAGGAGGAGGTGATGGTGGAGGTAGAGGTGGCAGAGGAAAATCAATCATAGGTTGCAAAAGTCAAGGAAGCAACTGTAACAGTAACGACGCAAACCCAGAGAACGCCAAAACTGTCGTACTGTCAGTTCAAAGCGATGACAACGCAACGGGCGGGGGAGGGGGGAAAGAGAGGGGGGGAGGGGGGCCCCCCGGGTAAACAGGAGATACGTGGGGGCCCCTGACGCCCTTTCCCCCTTCCCCTTCCCCCCCCCTTTTCCCTCCTGGAATGGCACATCATAGCCCATCATGAAGAAGAGTGACAACCCAACACACACGTCTCAACCTCATCCCCACATCATTCCCACGCTATCCCGTACACTTATCGTACATATATCCACGTACTCCCGCACCTTGGGGCCATCCTCCGTGACGGCGGTGTTGCTTACCCACGGTGCCGCCTGATTAAAGAGCCCCGAAACCAACTGCAGGATTGGATCTGTTGCAGGGTAGCCGTACAGCCGTACGGCAAAAAAAGGTTATGTATAAGGGATTTAGGACTTCTTAGGGTTTTATTTTGTCCGCTAAGAAATACTGTTATAAACATTACAAGCAAAACGCAATGCACAATATTAAATAATAATAAAAACAACCCTTACTTCCGCTTGTGCGATAATAATAATAATAATTTGCGGGTTGTTTGGTACGGGTTGCGGTGTTGGGTTTGGCGGTAAAGAGTACTGAGTGCGGATCTCATACTTTTTTCCTAATCAAGCATTCACGGGTGTCTCAATAGAGATCCTAAAAATGCCACAAGGCGATCTTTATTACTTACTAACACAACAACGAGAACAAGCCGGAATGTGAAACTCACTCACTAGCACCGTCTCACATGCATAATGCCGTCAGGGACACGGGTGAGTGGTGGCTGCTTCATCCCTCAATTCCCCCCAAACACATACATACATACATACATACACACCATTCCGCCTACCACATTGTACCGTACTCCGCTTCCGCTGCCTGCCGTACCTGCCAGCCCCGACATGCCGTACTTGACCAAGGATGACAACACGGCGGTCAACACCACCGACAGCTGCCGGTCCGATTCTAGACCCGAAAGCAGTGCGCCACTGCTACTGCCGCTGCTGCTCAGACTCAGGCTGCTGCTGCCGCTTGCGATGTCCAAACCTAGCTCACTGCCATCCATCAAAGTGCAATTGTTGTTGTTGTTGGTGGTGGTGGTGGTGGTGGTGGTGGTGGTGCATTCTGAGGGCAGCACTCCGAAGCATCTCATGGCGATGTCCAGGAGGCTGTCCGGGCAGAAAGCCACGCCACGGAGGGTCTGTGTGGGGTTTGGGGATGTGGGGGTGTGTGGGGGAGGGTGTGTGTGTGGGTGAGGGTGTGTGTGTGGGTGAGGGGGTGTGTGAGATGTGTGTGTGTGGCGGAGGGTGTGTGTGTGGCGGAGGGTGTGTGTGGCGGAGGGTGTGTGTGGCGGAGGGTGTGTGTGGCGGAGGGTGTGTGTGGCGGAGGGTGTGTGTGGCGGAGGGTGTGTGGGGGGTGAGGGGTCGCGGAGGGGGAAAACGTACCACAGGCGAGCGGGGAAGCTGAAAGACATTAGGGATAGACAGGATGGACGGATAGATACTGCATCAGGGCTATGTACTCCAGGAGTGACCAGTGGGAGAGGAGGGAGGAGTCGAGGGAGGAGTTGCAAAGAGTAACAAACCAACTGCCAACGTCCAACGAACCAAACTGAACCAGGCTAAATAAAAAAGGCGAAGGAGGAGAGAAATGTCTGTGAGGGAGGTTGATTACCGCTGCGGGGGGTTGATCGGGGGGTGGCGAGTGTGTTTTTTTGGACGTTGAGCTAATATATCCCCACTCACATGCCCATTAACAACCTCCATCTCCATAAATTTATTGTATCACGTCCTTTTCGGAAAAGAAGACCGATCGATGGATCTCAGGATATCCCGTGATAAGCCCTCCAGAATACTACAATTATCCCCCGTCTGTGAGCTTCATCTCCATCTCCAGCCCTGGCCACATCCCCATCCACAGCCTCAAACAGCAGCAGCAGCAGCAGCAGCAGCAACAGCAGCAGCAGCAACAGCAACTACAAGTTGTTGTTCGTTGCTATTAGCTGCCCAAATATTGAAACACGCCCTCCGTGTTCCCGCCAACTTCCACACCCACACCCACACAAGCAGAAATACACAACCCCCCACACACACATACACATATACACCCCCCAAAGATACATATCCCAGCCCACACATAGCTCTAGAAGACCAACTCCCGCCCTCACACCCACATGTACACACGGAACGTATACCCAACAACCCAGCTAACTAACAAATCCAGAACCCCCCAACCTCCTAACCGTCCCATACACCCACCCCAACCAAACAACCAACAAAACCACCAACTGACAACCGCCCGCCCACCTCGATGTCCAGCACATCCGCAAGGACGCACTTGTTGAGTGTCGAGTCCCAATCGCAGCTGTACGACGAGTACGACAGGCATTCGGGTTTACCCGTGAAGTTTGAGCAAACGGTGGCGCGCAGCGCCGCATCCGCCAGCGTCCTGTATGTATGTGTGTAGATGTGTACATGGAAAGAGAGTTGACGTAGTGTATGGAAGTGTGTGTGGGGGAGGGGGGATGCGCCCGGCGCACTAAAATATTTGGGGGGGGTACATGCACGGTTCACACCCTCAATCCGAGGGTCTCACAAGTGAGAGTCTTGCCATACACTGCTCCAGTGCTGGTGGCAGCCAGAGGGTTTTGCTCTCAAAGGGAGATATGGCGCAAGTAGCCAGCTAGAAGCCAGAAGCAGCCAAGCTTTCAAGAGACGATCAGACGAGGTGCTGCGGGTGCCGAACAGCCCGCCCATGTACATGAGCCGCGTGTGCTGCCCCCCCTGGGCTTAACAACCAGCGCGGAAAGCACGTAATGTAACCCAAATCAAAAGCGCGACAAGGCGTATTTCTGAATATAATGTTTCCGGGAACGTATAGACCTACTTGGCACTGTCCGTCGTCGGTGAGCCAAGGATGCTGGGTAAACTCCTCACGAAGTCTTTTCGCAGGCTACATTGGATTCCGTCCCATGTGCAGTCAGCCACGCCACTCTGTAAGGTGCGGTGAGAGATGACGCCACCCCGTTCATCCTTCAGATTCGCGACACCGTTGCCCAAGATAGCTTCGTCTGATTTCAACGCCTTTGCTCCAACTGCACTAGGTATGCGTGTGGCGGATACGAATAAGATGAAGGCAAGTAGAAAGGTTTGGAGAGTCCGCATTCCTTTCGGCTGGAAAACGGTGTATATATTCTATTAGCTTATACAATATTTTTTGAGTTACGATGCTTACAGCACCCAGAACCAGTTTCGTTTTATGTAGCCATCATCTTGCCATTGCGATAACAGGAGCCTCTGCAGGTAACGGGATGTGTACCCGCTAGATGGTACGAATCGATAATTCGTGCAGAACATAGGCTTATCCTAGCGTGAAAAGATTTCGATACTGATTTTGGAGCGAATAACTGTGGCGGAGGCATCACTGGGATTTATGGCAGGGACTTGCCAATTTGGATGTAAGGGAAAGCTACTGATAGCCGAATTTGTGAAATGGCTGAGCTGTCGAACCCAAAACTCGAATCAATCGCCGATGCCCTCATTTTGGATGGTATCTGGGACGCAGCTAAGTCTGTTCCATCACCACTGCTCAGAAACATTTACTGGCGAAAGCCGCGCTTATCATGATGATCGGTGACAAAATTCTCCAAGAAGTCGACCAGAGCAAATGATTCGAAAGCACAGGTATCCAAATTGGCAACGCACGTGGAAGTCACAACGATCATGGTGGTGTTGAAAAACACCGAGATTTTTTATAGGTTCGGAGGTAGAGAAAAGGGAGGATCCGATTAGGCCGACGTGAACTTGGTGACAGCCTTGGTGCCCTCGGACACGGCGTGCTTGGCCAGCTCGCCAGGCAGAACCAGGCGCACGGCAGTCTGGATTTCGCGCGACGTCACGGTGGGCTTCTTGTTGTAGCGGCTCAGCTTGGAGGCCTCGGTGGCAACCTTCTCAAAGATGTCGTTGATGAAGCTGTTCATAATCGACATGGCCTTCGAGCTGATGCCGGTATCGGGGTGCACCTGCTTCAACACCTTGTAAATGTAAAGCTTGTAGGTCTCGCTCTTGGCGACCTTGGCCTTCTTCTTCTTCTTGTCCCCCTCAGCGGCATCGCCGGCAGCGGGCTCCTTGGCGGACTTCTTAGCCGGCGCCTTCTTCTCCTTCTTCTTGGGAGCCTTCTCAGCCTTGGGCTTAGCCTCGGCCTTGGGCTCGACAGCCTCCGATGCGGGCTTCTCCTCCTTGGTCTTTGGGGCCATTTGTAATGATCAGACTTTAGAAATCAGAAAGTGTGAGGTGAATGATACTGAGTGATTTCATAACCTAGTAGTCTGGAGCATTAAATGTTAGGGTCAGCCCGAGCCCGGTGATCCGACCCGTCGTTAGCGGTTGGCCCAGTGAGCTGCTCGGACTAACGGTAGCTCGGCCAGTGCCGTAAACCTCTTCCTTGTAAAATGTTTGCTTCAGCAGCAGGAACAATAACAACTGTGTGCTGCTAACCTAAAACTTATCAATCTTTGTTCGGAGTTCGCTCTCAAGTAAACTTACTGTTACAATGGCTGGTCGTGGCAAGGGCAAGACCGCTGGCAAGAAGGCCGTCAGCCGCAGCTCCAAGGCTGGTCTGCAGTTCCCTGTGGGCCGCATTGCTCGTTACCTGAAGAAGGGCAAGTATGCCGAGCGCATCGGTGCTGGCGCCCCCGTCTACCTGGCCGCTGTGCTGGAGTACCTGACTGCTGAGGTTCTGGAGCTGGCTGGCAACGCGGCTCGCGACAACAAGAAGAACCGCATCGTCCCGCGCCACATCCAGCTCGCCATCCGCAACGACGAGGAGCTGGGCAAGCTGCTGGGCGACGTGACCATTGCGTCCGGCGGTGTGCTGCCCAACATTCACGCCGTTCTGCTGCCCAAGAAGTCCAAGGGCGGCAAGGGCGAGGAGGGATCGTCGTAAGGGATTCACAGATCTGTGCAAAATCTGCACTCGCAGTCAACTTCCTAAACCCGGTGTTTTTTAACACCACCGATTCCTGAATTGGCTTTCCCGGGACGTTATATATTGGGCACTTTTTGTTCTTTGGGGGAGACCCACGGGGTTCACGAGTGTCAGTCAGTCGGCGACGTGTCTCATGATGAACTGCATGCACCAGTTTGAATCCGGGCTGAGCAGCTAGCCAGACCAAGAACCGGGACGAGAAACCCAAAACGCGTTCGTTACCGTACAACTAACATGAACAAGGCACCGGGGACGTGGACATAAGGTTGGGGATAAGAGACGCCCAGCCTGCCTGCCAGAGCCCGCATGCTACTTCGTGCGGCCCTTCCGGGCTACCGTGCTCTTCCGCATTGGTAACCCGCAGGCAGCCGACGGCCTCGCTTGGGTTACTTTGGCCCCACGCCTAACCCAGCGAAACATCCCCCGTGCCTCAAAACTAAAAGGCCGGCCTCTCACAAAACCAGGAACCCAAAGTTCGGAAGGGGGGAGGGCGGGCGGGAAAGAAAAGGACGTCAAATTCACACCGCTGACCAAAGGACAATAACAGCGGCAGCTAGCAGCTGTTCTGGTACAGAGGGCTCGTATCAACTAGTAGCCGAGTCCGAGATCGCCCGGAAGATAATTCGACAAGACTAAACACCGCCGATCAAATAGCAATTCAAAACAACAACCAACTAACTGCACCGTACGACGCCGCTCTGACGCCCCTCTTCAAACCACATTTTCGGCTATGCCTAAAATAAGATATTCATGCATCACTCCAACGCCGCCTGCCGCTGCACCCGGCCTTCACGGCTATCCCTTTCTGCGATATGTCAGCTGGTTGCTGAAGGGGGTAGTTTTCTGGTAGCGAGTTTACTTACTGGGACTGGTCATTCGTTCATTCAGCCCCTGTAGGCTTCCGGGGAAATGGATAACCTCCCATGCAGCTGACCTGGAAGATAGGAAAGCATTTCTCAAAAGACAAGATTCAACTTCGCTAGTAAGATAGATCAACCTCTATTTTGGATACGACACGGCAGATTTCAATGCCACAGAAAACACCTCAGGTCTGGAGTGAAGGCAGGGATGATGGAGGGAGGGCGGACGAAAAAAACAATCCCCTATAATCCTTCGGCCGTGTTAGCGCAGCGGCGTGCATGAAGGGTCCCCCCCAGGGTGCGACAGTCCGATCGGGTCCCGACAGGAATGGCACTTGTGCTGAAAATCCCGACAGGCTTTGAAAAATGCTTTCGGGCGGACCCGACGAAAAAGGGAGAAAATGCCAAACGGCCATCGGGAGCCCCCGACGGGGCCCGGAGGGCTCCCGTCGGGGGACCCGACAGGGTTAGGGGCGCTAGGACCGCCCGATCGGGTGCCGTGGGTCGTCGGTGGGCCCTTCGGCGACGGACAGCTACAGTTTGTGATGCTCACAGGCAGACGTGCAGGCGTGCATGTGTTGCTGTGTGTGTGTGTGTGTGTTTGTTCGTGCATATCAGAACTGTGAACTGCAAACTGAGAACTGGAAACTGCGCATATAAAATACGAATAAATGTAATTTCAAGCGGCACACAGCGAAATTTCGTTCTTGCGTCACCCGACAGGTTTTGGGATGGGCTATAGGGGCACCCGACAGAAATTGAAAGATATGCAAAAACGCTATCGGGTGGGGCCGACGGGCATGGGAAGGGGAAAACCGGCAACCCGACCATTTCAGGAAGGTCCTGTCCAACCCTGGTCCCCCCCTACCATACGAAAGTCCCAAGGCCATAGCTCCTTCGGGCAACCATGGGATCTGAATCTAGCCTTCCAATCCGGCGCAAGCCTAGGGTGGACCAGACAAGGGAAGAGGGAGGATGGAACCTGCGCGGTACGGCGTACTGTTAGGCCAGTCATTTCACGTCTAGTCATTTCACGCTCGGTTAAAACTGAGCAATTGAAGTGCGTAAATATTTGCCGCTGCGGTGCCCAATTCGCAGCTCCAGCTGGCACCTACAGTAATTTTATACTTGTATAACTGATGATTATTATGCGTAGGAGAGTTTTTAGTCGCCAGGGATTTACGTTCAGCTGCAAATCTCGTTTGGGCATGTCCACCAACGCTCCGAGACCGGAATCAAAACCCGACCTTCTCGAAGCAGCATCAACTAATTGTTATTTTGCATTGGTTACATTTTAACCGCTTAGATTAAATCTTACAAATCAGCAATGAGTGCGACGCCAACTCTTTCACGGTGTTCTCAAGCCAGGACTCTCAACTTCAGGTGATTTGCTTTACGTTTGTTATGGTACTATATGAAACTCACTACCCTACTGCATCACAGCTCAATTTGTGATTTATCCTGCAACGTGGACAGGCGGACATCAAACGCTGTCCGGCCATTCCGGACCGCCCGGATACCCATTAGAGTGCTTCCTGAGCAAGGAGAAGGTGGGATCCTCGCCGTTTCTTAACCCGAATTCTTAACTCGTCTGTCGAGACCCAAAGGTCTTCTGCCAGCATGCATCGACGAACTGGGTCCTTTCCGGCCACGCCCGCGCAGACATTTCGGAAGCCCTCAAGGCCGATCTCGAGCGGTTGAGGGCCAAATCTGCT
This sequence comes from Volvox carteri f. nagariensis, assembly GCF_000143455.1. Classification (NCBI taxonomy): domain Eukaryota; kingdom Viridiplantae; phylum Chlorophyta; class Chlorophyceae; order Chlamydomonadales; family Volvocaceae; genus Volvox; species Volvox carteri. The sequence continues at coordinate 492,693 of NW_003307608.1, forward strand.
TCCGGAGCTGCGGGAGGCCCATCGGGCACGGCCCAACAGGTGAGCCAGACCCTTGCATGGATCTGTCGTTGTTTAGTAATTGCCTACCCTTTGGGAGATTCCTGCGCATTCCGGCCCCATTTTGCGTACTCCCCTATCCTGACTTCCTCCTTTAGCTGACAACACCACACCCAACCCGTTTCCCACCTATTTCCCCCACCCGCCCGTATCACAAACCTGGTCAATCGCAACACATAGCAACACAACGCAACACACGCAATACAAATCGAGATCGTCCCCACCTGACCCCGCCCTTGCAGCCGCCGAAGGCAGAGGAGGCTGCGGGACCTTTACCAGGGCAGTTTAAAGATGCTTTGGATAAGGTAGAGAGAAGGGCGGGGGGAAGGGAGCTGATGCAGGCAAAAGAAACAGCAAGGGGAGTATATATAGCAGCAACTTCGACAGCTACTGAAAGAGCAACAGCAACAGCAGGAGCATTAGCAGAAGCAACTCCGCACCCGGGGTTACCTTGATTTTCAACTCGTGAACACCTCTCCCTGAATCCCACCTGCACGTATACACGCGACAGTGTCCCCTCGTCTCTTGCCGCCCATCCCCCCGCCATGTCCTCTCCCTTGTCACATAAATAACTCCCATCACAGCGCCTAACGGTCAACTGCCAACCACTGTTATGCCTTGGTCGCGCGGTCTCGTTGCATCTTATGATCGTCGTTGCGGGTAATTTTTCCGTTTTTATGCTGCAATATCGTGTTGATTTGGTTGCACGAATGGTGAGAGTTGAATCGTGCGTACTTTCTGGTTCTCGGGAAGAGAGCGGCCTTCTTTGGCATAAGGCCCCTTCTTGGTACCGCACCTTAGGTGTGATTTATGCCGCGGCGGGAGCCATGCCAACGTCTTTGTCGTTTGCTAGCCTTCGTGAGCGTGCAGACCAGGCACGATCGAAAAAATGAGTCGGTGCGTAACAGGCCACAAGTGAAATATTATTCCATCATCAAGTAGCACTTGTACATGGCATTTCAAACGTTTTACTGGGCTACGAAACGTACACGGCTTCCCGACAAGGCAATTGATCACTTCCTTCCAGCCTTAGCCTTTACAAAACCAGGACGGCGAGCGACTTAGCACGCGGGGGGAGCATCATCGCCGCCGCCGGTTGCAGGAAGAACATCCCAAAGCAGGGACAGTAGGGACGAGAGTGCGACGAGCGGCGATCTTTCCACCTCTGATGATGTCCAGCAACCCACACCATCTACCGAGTACACGAGTAACCTTTCGGCACACGATTTGTATATATGTCTGTCCGTGTGTGTTTTACATATTGGCGCCTCCCTCCCTCCCTCGCCTGCCTCTATCCTGATCTCTCTCATCTCCCGCTCTCCCGCTCTTCTCCTCGCCCCTGTCTGTCCCTCACCCTTCCAGTTGCTCATTGCGGATTTCTTCTTGGTGCTCTTCATTCTGGCCTGGCTGGCGGGCGGTGTGCTCCAGAACGCACTGAATGGCGGTAGCGGCAGCCCCCTGCTGGACGCCTGGTATCCCTTGTGGCCGCTGCTGTGGCAGCCCGCACTGGGCGTGCTGATGGCCGGGGCGCTGGTTAGCGGCGGACTTGGATGGCTCAGGGAACAGCAGCAGCAGCGGCAGTAGCAGTCGCGGTCGCGGTCGCAGTAGCAGAGGGAGATTGGCTAAGGCAGTAGCAGTGGCATCGGCAATAGTAACGGCTGTAGCAAGCAGCAGCGTTGGTAGTGGTAGATGAATGCGAGAGCTTAGTTGGGCGTAAGGCCCAATGCGTGACTGTTTTAGACTAACTGTTTCGCAACGGTCCGTGTCCTCAGGGGCGTCATTTATTGCGCGCATTGAGCTGGTTAGCTTATCTTGTTTTTGTTGTTCGGCGCGCGTTCGCCCGCCCGCCCACCCGTTCTCTGTGCAGCCCGCGTTAGTTCAGTTGCGGTGTCTGTTTCTCCGTTCGTAAGGCCCGTCTCCTTCGGGCCTTTCAGTCATTTTTCTCTCTTTCATTATATGTAACAGAAAAAAATGGCATTTGTCTCTGAAGCAACAACTAACATATCATGGAGGACTGCGACGAGTATAGAACGAAGCAAGGGCATAGCAGGGACTGTGGCAGTAGTAACGGGTCTGTAGCAAGGAATCGGGGGCGGCGTGGCGTGGCGTGGCGTGGCGGGGGAGTAGTAGCACAAGCCCAAGGCCCAGGAAAGTGCGAGAAGAAGCTAGCAGCTTTCACGCCCCACATGTGTTCGGGCAGCACCGGTGATCCGTTTTGTTCCGGTCGGGGCTCACTGTCAGGATCCATAAAGATCCATCAGGATCCATGAGTTCGTTCATTCATCATTCGTGGCTGGGGCGTGACCGAACCAGGGCTTCCGTCGAACATCCGCCGAGAGTCAGGAAGTCGAGGTATATCAGCTGACCCACCCGAAAGCAGGTAGTCGACTGGAATCGCAACGAACTAAGAACGCGCTCTCCGAAGTGGTGAGATATAGGAGGATGAACAGCAACGAGCCGCCCTCTGGAGGATGGGATCTGAAGAGGGATCTGAAGAACGTGCTATTTGGGAACAAAGGCCAGTGTTCATTTCAGTTGCCCCTGCCATGCGCTGCTGCTTGTTAGCTGCCCGCCACATGCCATGCCGGCTGGAGAGAACCGCCCTGTGGAGAAGCTTTTGGGAAGCGTCTTCTGTTGAAGCATACGAGGGTAATGGTTGCCACATATCTGTAGATTGGTTGGGTGCGTAGACACGGGAAGTGGGTGGTCAGGCGGACTGCAACGAGGCCGAGGGAAGAGTCGGAGTGATAAAACATAACAGCTTTGACTCAAGAGTTGAGAGAAGCACCACGCCTTTAAATTTATACAATCTGCATAACGATCGGTGTGTGAATTATAGAAATGAGGGTTGCGGACGCTGATTGCGGAGGCGAGGTAACTGCTTGTCAACTGCTAACCAACTTTGACATTGAAGCCGCGAATTGTATATTCATATCTTACAGCCGTATCCATGATGTTCCATTGCGTGCGCGACTGATGGGCATAAGTACAGCCCCGCTGATGGTCAACATGCCGGAGTCTAGTTTACTACAAACGACGGAATAGTTGGAAAGCAAGAACACGCCACGCATGCTTTACAGAGAACCCTTAAATAATTATTGATCGATTAGCTGGTAACATGCGGAGACGATTTAGACAGTCCCTAGTGAGAAGCGCAGAAGTCTGCATTTAAAGGCTTAGGTGGTCTTACCTGGCATAGATAGCTCGGCAAACATGGAGATCAATCGGGCGCACGTTGTGGCATCCGGCTTTCTGATGCTGTTGGGTGAGACTAGCTCGGCATGGCACTGCACATGCGCATTTTCCTGGCTTCACTGCGTCCATGTCCACGACCTCAGCATCGCAGATCGGCACCCGCATCCTCACCTTCGCGATCAACCTGCTAATCGCTCGTCATTTGACGCCGGACGCGTATGGGGTGAGTAGTGCTGGCCTACTCATTCAGAAGTCATACCTGATGCAACTCCCCTAACGATGGAACAAGAGGACTAGAGGATCTGTTGCTGCATATCGCCGCGCTTCATAGCGCCCTACCACTTCCTCTATCCCCTACCACTTCCTACCGCGTCCTCTCCAACACCTCTTTTTATCCTGACATCCACCCCAGCATGCCTTCTTAGCCCCTCTTAACCTCTCCCCAAACCCTTCACGGTCTTCCATTGCTCAACACCCAAACCACACCAGCACTTATCTCGTCCCAAACCTAGCCGTGTTGGCTTAGGCTTTCGCTCGCTGATTTGCTTGTCGTACAGTTGGCGTCCGTACAATTTCATCTGCTAATTACGACGGCTCTCTTCATCAGCAGAGAGGGCTTCCGAAGAGGCTGCCTGCGTTTCGGAGCCAGCGGCGGCGGGGCGGCAAGCGGCAAGGCGCCGGAAGATGGGGACGGCGAGGGCGACGGCGCCGTCGACGACCGTGCCGTACTACGTTTGGCATCGCTGACGGTGCCGCTGGGTGTCGTTGTCACCACCGCAGTGTGCGGCATTGCGCTGTGGCGGCACGACTCCGCAGGGACTGCCTCCGAGGCCTCCGGCGACTCAGTACGGCAACCGGAGGTGCCGTACTACCGCGAGGCAGTCGTACTGCACGGTAAGCTTAGCAGCAGGAGATGTGGAGGTGAACCACAGCGGGTGACGAAAGGGCGACGCCATCACCTGACCGACCCAGAACTATCTCTGTCCTTCTGTCGTACATGTGTGTACGATACGAACTTTTTGATTGAAGTTTTGTGCGCATCCATTTTTCCCGCGCCTGCTTTACTCTCTAGTTTCTTTCTTGCCTGCCCGCGCCTCCCACAGGGGCTTGCCCTCACCTGACCTGCCCGCCTCCTCTCGTTTTGCGGCCCGCGCCAGCCGGCCCTCGCCTTTGCCCTGGCCCTCACCCTCACCTCGCCCTCAGCCCACATCCCTCTCCCAGACCACCGTCTTAGCCTCCCCGTACCCCTCCCCGTACCTCCCCCGTACCCCTCCCCGTACCTCCCCCTACCTCCCCCTACCTCGCCGACTCCACAAACCCGCGCGCCTGTCCTCACCTCTGTCGTATACCCTGGTGCCGTACAGGCGTGGCAGCCGTTCTGGAGCTCATGGGTGAGCCATTCTACATCTTGGCCTCCGTACACCTCAAGTTCGGGTAGGGGCCGCCTGTGGCATGCCGTACATTGGCTTCTACTTTACCGTTTTCTTCCTTAATTCTAACCCTAAGTTGTGTATTGCTTGCCTGTTAATTTTGAATATTTTGCTTGTCTTCACAATAGGCGTTTCAGAAGCCAGCTGTCCAAAGCAGTACTGAGCGCGCGTGTCGCCGTCGCCGTGTGTATGTATGTGTGTATGTATGTGTATGCAGCAGATGGAGTATCAACAACCTCAAAACGCAAAGCGGCGTAAAACTCGCGACAAAGTGTTTTCGCTCTCCCAACCGCTTTCTCCCCCCCTTCTTTTCCCCCTTCTTCGGCCCCCACCCACCGGGGAGTGACTTCCTTAGCGAGATTGCCTGCCTTTGGGTTCCCTGCCTTTGGGTTCCCTCCTTCCCGCCCTCCCTTCCCTTGATGTCCAGGCAGTTGTCTTCCCTTCTTGACATGACTTGCAGCTATTTCCCATCCATCCTCCCTCTCTCCCTGTCTCTCTCCTTGCTTTATGTACAACATTTACAACACAATTTCTCGTCATACCGGCTTTCTGCCCTCTGGTCCTTGCATGTAATTTCTCCACCCTCTCTCTTTCTTTTGGGCCTTTGCTTTGCACTTTTATATATGCATGAAGATATGTGCATATGTTTCCGCTTGGCAACCGCCACAGCCACCACAACTACCACAACTACCACAACCACCACAACCAACAACCCCCGCTCTCTCTGTCCCTCGCTCAGCTCCCGCGTGGCTGTCGAGTTCGCGTCCACACTCACAAAGAGCCTCGTAACGCTGGGCCTCCTGTCAACCGCCACAACCACCACCCGCAACCATAATAACTACCCACAGTCACATCAGCAGCAGCAGCTGCCGCCAGCTCTAATTTTCAGTATGGCTCAATTGGCGATGGCGGTTGTGGCGGCGGCTGGGTACTGGGCTGTGGGGTTAAGGCTGTTGAGGCGCCCGGGGCGGGGTCAGAAACAGCAGCAGCAGCAGCAACTGCGAGGACTGACGGCAGCTCCCGGATCCAGATCTGCATCCAGATTTGGATCTAATTTCAAAAGAGTTGATGGCGGCGGCGGCTGGTTGTCGCGGTGGACGCCCCTGGAGCGGCGGGTGTTGGCCACGTCAGCGATCTTCACCCTGCAGGCGGTGAGGGAGGAGAGAGGAAAAGGCGTCCCGAGGGCGATGATGGTGTTGGTGAATGTGATTCGATGACGACGGTGATGATAATGTTGTTAATGATGATGATGATGATGATGATGATGACGGATGGAGCCGCGCACACGTAATAGCTGTCATCTTTCCCCATTCGTCTTCCCCTTCTCTCCCCCCTCTCCCTCCCCCCTCTCCCTGAACCCCCTCTCCCTCCCCCCTTTCCCTCCCCCCCTGGATTCAGGTAGAGAAGTTAGCCCTGGCGGAGGGCTCTAAGGTGGTCCTAGCTACCATGGAAAGTGCGGTCAACCAGGTGGGCTGGCACCATTGATTCGCTCCCTCTCTCCCTCTTCGCCCTCCCTCCCTCTCCCTCTCTCTCCCTCCTTCCCTCTGCTTGTCACTCGCGCCGTACTATGTCGTACTGATGTTTTCCGTATGTACGACAGGGCGTGTACGGCTTGGTGTCCAACCTCGGCAGTCTGGTGGTACGGACGCTGTTTCAGCCGTTGGAAGAGGCGGCCTTCGCGGCGTTTTCCACTTGGGGCGCCGATGCGAAAGCTGCGGCGGCGGCAGCGATGGCGACGGCGGCGGAAGTTGAATTGCAGGCTTCGCGCCTTGCGCCGCTGGCCCGCGCGCTGTCTCCCATGGTGAAAGCGGTGGCGGTCCTGGGGATGCTGGCGGCGGCGTTCGGCCCGTCGTACAGCTACGTACTGCTGCGGTTAGTGTACGGCGTACGGTGGAGTGAGACGGAAGCGCCTGTGGTGTTGGCGGCGTACAGCGTGTATGTGCTGCTGCTGGCGCTGAACGGTGCGGGGGATCACCGGGGGGGGGGGGAATTGCGGTTTTGGCGGTGTGTGGGTTTGGTTTTGCGTGCCGGGGAGCCGGGGGAATGGTATGTATGTATGTATGTATGCATGTATGTATGTATGTATGTATGTTTCCCTTCTTATTGCTACAAGAAGGTAAAATCCAGTACTGGCGGCTGACAGCGCACGCAAGTTGCCAAACAAGTGCTGAAGGAGCGCGAAGAAGCCGCCATGGCGACACGCAGCTGCTCTCCTGGGAACAATATTGACCGCAAAAGGAATTACCGGTTTTACTACTTTGCTTATGGCCCTCGGTATGAGTCATTCTGAAAGTTTGGCCACTCGTTAGAACTTAATATGTACCACACATGTTACACATATTTTTGGCCGTGTTGTCATTTTAATCATCATGTATCGTAAAGAATCGTCCTCGGCGCGTTGATGTTCCTAGCGTGATGTGGATGGTGGAAGGGTGTTGCTGTGCGCGAAAACGTGTCGTACAAAAGGGGAGATCCCTATTATTCTTGGCGGGGAAGGCTCTCGCCACGGTGCGGCGACGCCACCGGCACAATGTTTGTCTGTATGTATCCTGGAAGCTGTGCCCGCTCTCATTCCGCCGTCCAAAACACACACAGACACATCTTTTCCTCATTTACAATGCGCTTCCGTCGCCCGCGGCCCTGTCGTACGACAGGCATCGGGGAAGCGTTCGTACATGCCGTACTGAATGCCCGCGGGCTACAGCAGTCTAACGCGTTGCTGCTGGTGTTCAGCGGAGCGCACCTGGCGGCATGCGTGGCGTTTGTACGACAGTACGGCGCGCTTGGGCTTGTGTTTGCGGATGGCGCCAACATGGTGATGCGCATTGCGTACTCTGCTTGGTGAGTGGTTGGAGGTTAGGTCGTTGGGTTGTTGGTTGGCTTCGGTTAACTGGAGAAAGAAAATGGCGGATCTTCCTGCCTGTCTTGCTTCCCTCTTTTTCGGGCCGCGTGAGTTCATATCCTGTTGGGATCGACGATTTCCCTTCCAATCCCCTTACGTCCCCTCGCCCCTTGGCCGTAGGTGCATTCGCCGCTTTTTTCGGCCCCTGCCGTACTTCTCGCTCCGCCGGGAGCTTCTGCCGTCAACCGCCACGCTGGCAGCCTTCGCCGCCGCTGGCGTCGCCGCCGCCGCTTCCAATCGTTTATTATTGTTATCGGCGGAGCCAACGACGGCGGCGCACGGGAACGGCGGCGCCGCTGCCGCCGTCATGCCTCAGCGCGTCTTCCTTCGCCGCGCCGCCGTGCACGTGGCGGTGGGTGTCGTACTCCTGGCAGGGCTTCTGGGGCTTATGGCGCGTACGGAACGTGCCGTGCTTGGGCAAGTCATGGAGATGCGGCGGCGGCGGCGGTCGCATGGGAAGAGGGAACCCGGCGGCGGCGGCGGCGGCGGTGGTGGTGGGGGCGGTGGGGGCGAAGGAAAGGAGGAGCAGGGGGTTGGCGGCGGTGGTGGCGTGGGCAAGGGAGGCAAGGACGAGTGAAGAGGAGTTGATGTAAGGAAGATTACAGGCAGTATGTGTGGTGTGGGGGAAGGAAGGTGAAAATTGCCTGTAGGTCAGGATCAGAAGGCGCAAAGAAAAGGAAGATTTTCCTGCTACGGCATGTACGACGTAAATGATGGATGATACGATGTAAATTCTACGAAAGGTAGGTAGGTAGGTAGGTAGGTAGGATGGAAGGAGGGAGGGAGGAAGGGAGGGAGGGACGTAGGTCAGGAGAAAAGGGAAAAGGAGAGATGGATACGCACGGTGTCTTTTGTTATTTCGGCCCGGTTGACGTCTGCTGACGGTGCGCGTGTGCTTTCCCTGCACGTGGAGAAGTGGGCTGGCGATTTTGAAATTTCCTTTTCCTGAAAATTGAGATGTATTATGGAATGCGCAAGGCTATTCTAGGCGGTTGGGTAACGGTTGGAAGCTCATTTGCCAGACCGTGTGATGGATCTACATATAGACATGACGGACAGACGTACACAATGTCAGACGAGCGGAAGGACAACGGGAGGACGTGAATGTGGAAAAACATGGGCCGGATTCTCGAGGGGGTAAGATCCTTCGCTGAAATATTTATGCTGCTCGTCCAATCGCAGTACGGTGCAAAGTTCATGCCGTACAGGAACCCGCCCTAGCTCCCTGTGAATGGACATTGGCTAGCTCCTTAATAATCTTGGGCCACTAGTTTATGATGTCAGGGTTGTGGCATTTTTGGAAAGGGCTTTGGATCAGAAAGGTCGAAAGGCCTTCGGACCGTTAGGAGGGGCAGCTCTCTTAACGGGCTTTGCAGCCTGGTATAGGCAGCAGGGGCAAGTTTCCATAAGACCTTCTACTTGGCATCAGGACCTGACCATGTGCAGGAGGCAGAACAAAGCCCGCATGTGGCCTGTTGTCGTGTTGTGCATGCGATCCCGTGAAAGCCCAGCATGCCTGAAAGTTTTTATGTCTACGCTATTGGTTACGAACATATAGAATATATAAACCATATGTTTTCTACAATCTGCATGCGTTACAGCCCGTTGGCTTTGCTAGTGTTCGCGCCCATTTGAATTTGGTCTTACAGAGTTACCTGCGGACTGGCAGCACTGTGAAGCTGCGAAAGTAGATGAGGAGTAAAAACTTAGAACGATAGGCCATTCCAAAGGCGTCAGATCCACGGGCTGTTGTTTGGAAACATGGCCGCTCAGGCTGACGTTCCGGGACTGCTTAGCAGGCTTGCAGCAGTATGCTTGGCGAATTCCGGAGCCCCAGAGAATGAAATTTCACAGCGCCAAGTGTACATGCTGAAGTAAGCTTAAAGGAGAGCTGACGCATGGAAAGGACCGTGCCCAACAGCCTTCAGCCTTTGCCCACAGGATGATGGCTGGAATTTTGGGCAGCAATGCGTATGCTCGCAGTGGACTCGAGGGCGGAGGCGACGATACGGCCCTTCTCCACACCTTGCGCAAGGAGATGGAAGCCGCTGGTGCCGATAAAAGCAAGCTCGACAAGTTAAGCAGCGTCGGCGAGATCTTGGTGCTTATATTTCCTGACATCTATGGCACCATTTGCCGAGCTTCCGCGCGCACGCCAAAGCCGACTTGTGCTGTCATGTGTGTCCAGGCATGCCGCCTTCCATAGCACTTCAGCTGGTGTCAACGACCCTGAGGCAGTGGTCCTTCTCCAGCCCCCCTATGGCAATCTAAATCCATGCTTCCAATCCCCATGTTTATTATACTCCTTCAACGCAGGCTAACGGAGCTATGCAACCGACTTAGCCCAAGCGGCGGTCGGCCTGGCCTGACGCCCCGCCTTCGCACATCGCTGCTGGTGCTTTTGCGTCAGCTGCATAGAGAGGGCCGGCAGATGGGCAGTAGCGGCACAGGGGGCCGCATCGCCCCGACATTCAGCCTTACGCAGGTAAGCGAGCGGCAGGCAACTCCTTTTTTTCACGACATGATTCCTTCTCAACAGGCGGTTGGGAGTTGGAATGTCCCCTAGTAACAGGGCCGACCCAGATCGCCAGATGGACCAGGGGGCCGGGGCCGGACCAGGACCCACAGCCCATTGGACCCAAATGGAGAGACCCAAATGGAGTTATTAGCCGGGAAGAGCAGCCGAGGAAGCACAAAGGGGTTTAGGATTGACCATATCAGTGGCGCGGGGCTGGAGTGGCGTGCGATAAGGCTCACAAGTGTGGCGATCTACCGACTGTGTTTAAACTTTTCGCCACGGGCGGCAGGGAGGGAGGGAAAGGGCGGAGAGAGGGAGGAAAGGACGGAGGGAGCTATGGAGGAAGATGAACAATGTGGCAGCAAGGGCCGGCCAAGAAGTGGCTTGTTGGCACATCTGGCTTGACCCAATAGGGCTGTCCATGGGAAAGGACAGAGAGTGATATGTCACATGTGCCACCCTTACATTCGTCGTACGCCGTACATCCCCCGCCAACACAGTCGTCCCCCTTCCCCCGCTCAACCACATTCACTCAAGCCCGACGTCCCCTGCGCTTCCTCCTCGTCCTCTTCCTCTCCGCTTCGTGGCCTCCTGTCAAGTAAAACTTGCTCGCACATCCCACCCATGATGTACATCTCCCCTGCCCCGTTCCCCCCTAAAGCTTCACTCGTTCGTGTGGTTCGTCTTTTCTACCCTAAATCGCCCACTGATTTCCGTCCCGCAACCACTGCAACCTCCTCCGCAACCATTCCTCGCCTCCTCCCAGGCCGTGCAACTCGGTGGCCTACCGCCAACCTTTGCCCCGCCGCCGGCGCCTTTCGGCATGCAGCACCAACAACAGCAGGCGGCGCAGCAACAGCAGCAGCAGCGCACCGGCTTTCAACGGCCCTCCTCCGTGGCGTCGTCTTATGCTGGGTCGGCTTCCGGGGCGCCGGTGCTGCGCCCCACCAGCGTTCTGACCCCCTCGGAAATGGGTGATGACCCCATGATGCTATCCGTGGAGGGTAGCCGGGCGTCGCTCATGGTACGGTATACCGTCGCCCCGCCAGAGTACGGCACTCTGACTCGGGCCTGATTTGATTTGGGTCTGTTTTATGTGCGTTTTGATTATCCGTATGTGTCCCTATGTGTGTATGTGTATCTTGTGCATATGTTTTATACATCATTACAAATGTTCGTCAATGGACTTTTAGCACGTGGATTGGGGTAAGGGATTGTGGCGAATAGCGCATATGATGTGAAGATTCGGGGAACGGAGTTGCGCTTCTTTGGGGCAACTGAGCGACGACGGAGGTGTAAAGGAAAAGTTGTGGAACGTGATGTGTGGGAGTGCTTCGCGCCCGCATCGCATGGTGCATGGGATTAGAGGCCTTGTATAGAGGTAAGGGGTAAAGGGAAGAGAAGTTTGTGATGTGCGGTAATGGGTGGGGTTTCGCAGGGCATTTGAGGCGGTGAAGAATGAAGGGATATTTCCCTCTTTCCCCCCCCCTCCCTAGTGGGGACGGCGGTGTGCGAGGACGTGGAGTCTTTTCTGGGGTGAGGGGACCTGGACCCCGTTCCTGGTCCCAAGTCTCCGAAACCCATCCGAGCAGTCTCCGAAACCAATCCAAGCCAGTAAGCAAGGAACGGCATGGCGATTTGAAACCAATGTCTAAAAGGTTGCGTCTATGGCTTGTCCCTTTCCCCTTATCCCTTCTCCCTTATCCCTCCTATCCTTTCCTATCCGCCTGTCCTGCTGTTCCCTGCTCCCGTATTCAGGGCGCACAAGGCGTAGGTGGCGGCGCCGGCGGTGAGGGCGAGTACCTGACCCGCAGCTCCTCCTTCGCCGCCATGCCGGGTGCTGGCCCCTCGGGGGATCCGTTCATGACCGGCGCCGGAGCCAACATGTCGGCGACCACGGAGCCCTCCCTGGTTCGCGACGTGCTGTACGCCGCCCAGGGCGTCCGCGGCCGCGTGGTGGGCTGGGTGCCCGGGCTACCTGGCGCGCCTCGGGACCTGACCTCCGGCTTCCGTCCCGATGGGGCCACTGCAGCGGGCCTGGGGCCGGGTACGGCCATGCTGCTGGAGAGGTTGACGGAGCTTGGCTGGCTCTTCAGGTGCGTGTGTGCGTGTTGGGGGAGGGAGGGGGGAGGGAAGGGGGAGGTAAAGGTGGAGTGAGGGAGGGGAAGGGAGGGAAGTGGAGGGAGGGGAAGGGAGGAATGATATGGAAGAACCAGGAAAGGGGTCACGAGGTGCCGATGTAGGTAAGGAAAAGGGGGGAAAGAGGGGATTTGGTTTGGGAGGGGGAGGGGCTTGGGAGCTGCGAAAGGAGGAGGTGGTTTAAGGGGCTGCGGTTTGTTTCTGTGGGATGAGATGGTGTGATTCAGAGAGGGGAAAGGGCCGCCCCGTTCTTTCCTTCTCCTTATTATATATCCCTCTCCCTCTCCGTCTTGTTAATATATAACTTACGACGTTCTTCCTCTCGACCGCGCAGACGCGTCCGAGAGCACATATCCGCCTGCTCTGGCTATGGCCAGGCTAGCGTACGGCAGGCGCTGGGGGCGGCGCTTGCGGCCGAGGTGGGCGACTACTACCGGCTGCTGGCGCTGCTGGAGGCGCAAGCAAGGGTGCCGCTGCCCACTCCAGGTAGGGTGTAGGATTGGGGGGCTTCTGTATAAGGCCTCCGGGACTCGGTGGGTGAGCGGTGTTTTGATGTGGGTGGTGTTTTGATGATCTGAGCCGTCTCCCTCGTTCCACCCGGGCGCCATCTACCCCCCCCCCCGACCGTCCACATTTCCCAAGGCTGCGTTGTTAGAAAAAAATTCATGGGGATGATTTCGTAAAATCCAACCGGTTCTGGATTTCATTTCCGTGGTTTTCAATTTAATGTAGGCGACGTCCCGGGGGCTGCCGCTAGCGGCGGCTGCGGCGGTGCAGCCGGCGGCGGTCAGTACCTGACGCTCCGTCGGCTGGTGTGTTGGCTGTCAGAGCCGTTACGCCGCATGCGGCTGCTGGCGGCGGTGGGCGACGCGGCTGAAGGGCTGGAGGGCGGCGCTCTGGCGGGGGCGGTGTACGAGTTCTCGCGGCACGGGGATCCGTTTGTGGCGGCCAACGCGGCCAAGCTGCTGCAGCAGGTGGGGTCTTGGCGGGAAGGAGGAGGGGTGGAGGAAAGACGACGAACCACGCGAACGAGTGAAGCTGCTGCCAAGGAAAGAGTGTACAAGAAGCAGAATTGGGTTGGGGGAGGGGTAATAGTGGGAGATGCCCGAAGTCCGGGTCTTTTTTCTGGGGACGAGACGAGCGCGTAGGTGGTGTTGGGAAGAGAAGCGTTCAAGGATTGGTTTCGGAGCTCAGTTTGTGGGTACCGCTGCGGGCAACGGCCGGCAAATCTTTCCCGGCTTCACGGACTCAAGAAATGCGCTATCAAGAAAATCACTAAATCACCACAAGCTGCCAAATCGCGCGTCTATCCATCCGATCACCCTTCCGACAGGTCTGCGTGCCGCTGTACGGCATCATCCGTCGCTGGGTGTTGGAAGGCCAGCTCGACGATCCGTACAACGAATTCTTTGTCGTACAGCACGCTGCCGCGGCAGCGGTATCAGCTGCGCTCGCGGCCGCCAACACTGCCGCCGCCGCCGCCGCCACCGGCGTCGGCGGCGTCCCGGGGTCCGCGGCAGCGTCCGTACCCCTCGGTACGGCCGCTGTGCCTCCCCACCTGGACCTTTGGCGTCAGAGCTACGGGCTTGATGAGTCACGGCTTCCGCCCTTCATCGGTCCCTCCCTGGCGCAACGGATCTTACGTGCCGGCAAGGCCATTCATTACCTGAACCTTGCTTGCGGTGACGGCGGCTGGGTGCAGCAGCGCGCTGAGGCGTGGGCGCGGGAGCCGCCGGCGGCGACGGCAGCCGCGGCGCCCGGCGGTACCGGGGAGGTGAGGCCGAGCGGGGGAGGGGACAGCGAGGCAGGAAGGCGGGGAGAGTGATGTTGGCAGAGCTAAGGGGAAGGGCAGAACAGGGCGGGGGAGCAGCAGGGAGATCACCCGGGTGGATGGGGGTGGGGTGTACAGAAAAGAGCACTGCAGACCTCCCGCCCTCCTTTGCACCCAACTACAAAAGAGCAATGAAAAACTCTGCACCCTTCTTCTTTTTTATCCATAAACGGCGTACCCGCATCCTCTTCGACGGCTTCTCCTTCTCTCTCTCTCTCTCTCTCTCTCTTTCCTCATACCCCATGTCCTTTCCTCTTCCGTTCACCAGGCCCGCGCAACCCATCCTCTACAGCCTAGCCTTCCTAGCTTTCCTCTCCTCCCCAAGCTGATATTCATTTGCTTTCCCTCCTTAATCTTCCTTGCAGAACGGACTTACTCGCTAACTTGGTCGGTCGGTCACTCGTTTCGCTGACCGCTGTGTGACCCACCCCGCCCCTACCTACGTGCCTCTCTCTTCGCAGCTGGCAGGCCTGGAGGGGCTTGTGTCCGCTGCCGTACGCTCCGTGGACGAGCGGCTGATGACCGTCATTTGGCGCCACCACCGGCTGCGGGCCCACTTCGCTGCCATCCGGCGCTTCCTGCTGCTTGGTCAGGGCGACTGGGTCACCGCCTTCATGGACATGGTAGGATGGGAATGGCATAGGGTTGGCTGGGAAGGGAAAGGGTAGAGTGGGTGGCTGCATGCCACCATAAAGCATATGGAGTGATGGGGGTGGGTGGGGGGTAGGTAAATGGCGGCGGTGGGTGGATAGGCTTCAACATGTTCATGGAAGGCGCTCATGATTAAAAACATGGTGGGGTGAGGGCCCGTTAGTTTGCTTCACTCGCTCTCCAACTTGCGTATACGAGTACACCCTCCTTCGCACGGCATGTACACCAAATATTATTGTTGTTGTTATTATTATGCTTATTTATATTATTATTATTATTATTATTATTATTGATGTTACTGTCATCAACGATCTACTCTCTCCGTCTTTATTGCGTATAATTCATATGATTCCACACGCTCTACTTTCCCCCGCTGCCCGTCTAAGATTCTAACCCCCACCCTAACCCCCTCTTGCTTATGATTTTACCTCATCCGCGCTCGCTCCTCATGCACGCCACCAGGCTCAGCGCGAGCTGGACAAGCCCGCCTCTGACGTTAGCGAGGTACAGCTGAATAGCTGCCTTCGCCAAGCCCTCATCGCCACCAACGTTCCGGGCGGGGCAGCGGCCGGAGGGGGAGGTGGAGGCGGGGCCGGGCTGGCGACGGTGAATCGCGGACTGGCCTCCGCCGCGGCGGCGGGCCTTATGGCGATGGGACTTGGTGGTGGTGGTGGTGGCGGTTTCGGAGCGGTCGAAGGACCCGGAGGTCCCAGTGGTCCGGGTGGCGGTGGTGGAGAGTATGGGGAGGCGGATGACGACGCAGCGGCGATGGGGATGTTGGTGGAGCGGTTGAGGGTGCGGAAGGAGAAGGCTGCGGGAGGTAAGAGAGATAGGGAGAGGAGGGCGGGGGGTGTCGCCGGTATGGCGGTGGTGTGGTGGGTTTTTGCTTGCGAGTCCGTGCTGCCCACTCTTGTCTCTTGTGCCTTGTTCCCCACCAGAATAAAAGAGATTTAGGTTTCCAGGGCTGTCCGGGGGCGGTCTCCTCCACTCTCGTCTCCATATCGCGTGTGTTTTTGCGTTTCGGTGTCGTACATGGCTGGTGTCGTCCAACTCGTCAACACTCAGGTTTTTTTTAATCCCAATACAGGCTTAACAAAATTTCTTTTATTTTGTGAAAAAACAACGTTTTTTTATTGAAAAAAGTCATATAAATTTACATAGTTATATGTATATTAATTAATGCAGACCGCAAGATGTAGAAACAGGTCAACGAAACGATGGAGATGATGTTTAGCAGCATACGTGGCATTACTTGACCCAGAGTTACGTTACGTCGTCCGTCCAATCTCTCCTCTTTGTTCCACGTTTCCCCCTTCTTACCATTCCCCCGCCCCCCCCCCCCGCTTCGTGGTTCGTCTTTCCCTCGCTTCCCGGCCGGATTGTGCGACCTCGCAGCGGGGGAGACCGGCTGGGACGTGTTTGGTCTGACTTACAACCCCGCGGCGGGGCTGCCGTCCGGCGCTGCCTTCACCGGCGGCGCCGCCATCGCCGTCACCGCCGTCGCAATGCCCATCGCCGCCAACTCGGGTCCCCTCTCCGCGCTTTTTACCCGTACGGCAATGTTGTCGTACGAGCAGTTAGCTCGGTTACTGTGGCGGCTGAAACGGGCGGAGCATGCGTTGTCTTCCACTTGGGGAGCGGCGGCGTGTGGCTTGCAGCGAATGGTGGACAAAATGGGTGCAGGTGGGCATTATCTGTGGTGGCGGTGGTGGTGGTGGTGGTGGCGGAAGGGTACCCTGCCGTTACATGACGACTCTGTACCAACTTTCTGGTGCCATTTACACGATTCATCGTGCATTGTTGTGCGTTTTGTTCTTCCGGGAATCGGATTAGGGTTTTTTCCGCTAGTGAAAGGGTGTGTAGAAGAAGGGCGTCAGTTACCTCCTCCCCATCTCTACCCCTTTCACGGTGTGTATAAGGGGGTGGAGATGGGGGCGAGGCAACGGACGCCCTTCTTCTACACACGCGCCCTTCTCCTACGCACGCTTCTCACGCGCATGCTCCCCTCCCTTTACACGCCGTCGTACACTCGCACGCACACACACAGACAGACAGACAGACACGCACACACATGCATTGCGTACATGCGTGCGTGCATCTTCTTTGATACTTGATACGTTTTTTTCATTATGCGTGCGTTGGACGTACGTGTTTTGCCTTCCCCTCCTCCACCCCCCTCCAGACGGCTTTATGGTTCAGCCCGTCCTCGCCATGTTGCTGCGGCTGCGATCGGACATGAGCCATTTCGCCACCAACCTGCAGTACTACATTCAATTTGAGGTCATGGAGGCATCTTGGCAGGTGGGGGGAGCGGATTGCTAGGGCTGGATGGGGGGTCTTCCTGAGGAACGCTCTTAGACCTTTTCAGGGTTTTAGAGTTTTATCTTGTCTGGCCATGCTGGATTCGTGCCGGTTGAGGCTGATTGGGTTTTGCTTCGGTGTTCAGTGTTTTTATTTATAATATAAGCGCCTGAGGCCATTTAAATGAATATCGCATTCTCTTGATCCCCCGACCATCCGCTGCTCTCCGCCCCGAACCACAACTAGCAATACCAGTAGCGCCGTCTCTGGATGTGCGCGCGTATGTATGTGTGTGTATGTGTATGTGTATGTGTGTGTGTCGAAATGTGTGTGTGTGTGCATGTGCGTCTAAAGTGACCGCCTCTCTCTTTCCCTCCGCTTTTTCTCCTCTTCTCATTCATCTTTTCCATTCCCCTCCCCCACAACTACTACTACTACTACTAGTCAGTTCTGCTACCGTCCTGTACATCTGCCGAAGCACTCTTTCCTTGGCGGCAGCTTCACTCGCTCGTGGTTCGCCTTTCCCGCGTCTCTCCCCGTTCGTCCCCTCTTTGGTGTGTTTTCATTCCCCCGTCGTCGTCACGGACGCCTTTCGGTCAGTTCTGCGTCTGGTACACTCTTGCCCTGGCAGCAGCTTCACTCGTTCGTGGTTCGTCTTTCCCCCACTACCCTCAGGATTTCTACTCCCGCGCCGCCGCCTGCACCGACCTGGACTCCCTCATCGCGGCACACGAGGTCCACCTGGCTACTCTGCTGCGTAAGGCCTTTCTGTCCAACGACGGGCCGGTCCAGGGGGGCCCGGCAGGAGCAGGCAGCATGGAGGGCAGCGCCGCGGCGGGAGGGGCGGCTGCGGCTGTGGAGGGAGCCCCCGGCCAGGCGGCGCCCGGCGGTGGCACAGCCGGAGGGGCTCCTGGTCCCAGCATGGCTTTGTTGCGTAGAGCGTTGCAGGTGCGAGCTCTGTGCGTTTGATTGTTCTCAGCAGTGCCGCGGCGGCGGGAAGTGGCAAGGGTGGCGCACGAATAGCTTGACTTAAATGGCTGTGTGCACGGGAAGGGGAGGTAGTGGTGGCGGGGAAGGAGGTGCGACCAGGGTTGGACAGGACCTTCCTGAAATGGTCGGGTTGCCGGTTTTCCCCTTCCCATGCCCGTCGGGCCCACCCGATAGCGTTTTTGCATATCTTTCAATTTCTGTCGGGTGCCCCGACAGCCCATCCCAAAACCTGTCGGGTGACGCAAGAACGAAATTTCGCTGTGTGCCGCTTGAAATTACATTTATTCGTATTTTATATGCGCAGTTTCCAGTTCTCAGTTTGCAGTTCACAGTTCTGATATGCACGAACAAACACACACACACACAGCAACACATGCACGCCTGCACGTCTGCCTGTGAGCATCAAGCTGTTTTGGTAAAGCCCACAGACTTACAGGACGAGGCAGCAAACGTTCGAAAGGGTAATGTAAAGCTGCATATGGTCTTTGTATTAATTGTCAATAAGGTCGAGATAAGGTAGTGTGCCCTTCGCTTATGTATCCAAGCATGGATCCCTGTACAGCAGAGTCAAAGGATAAAGAAGAAGAGGCAACGAAGTGAACGAATGCTACCACTACATTACATATTTTCCATCCAGTTATATTTTTATGAATGCCATTATGTATCGCTGTAGCTGTCCGTCGCCGAAGGGCCCACCGACGACCCACGGCACCCGATCGGGCGGTCCTAGCACCCCTAACCCTGTCGGGTCCCCCGACGGGAGCCCTCCGGGCCCCGGCGGGGGCTCCCGATGGCCGTTTGGCATTTTCCCCCTTTTTCGTCGGGTCCGCCCGAAAGCATTTTTCAAAGCCTGTCGGGATTTTCAGCACAAGTGCCATTCCTGTCGGGACCCGATCGGACTGTCGCACCCTGGGTGCGACTGTGGGGTTGGGGTTGGAGTTGGAGTTGGGTAAGAAGTGGGAGAGGCTTGGGGGGCCCGCCGGTGTGATGCAGTTTCAGGGGAGCGACGCGATGGCGATAGTGGGGAGTGGGTAGCGGGGAGTGGGTAGAAATGTGCGTTTGGATTCGAGTTTGGTTTGGGCGGGCTGATGGACGTGGTGGACGTGGACTCCCTTATCCTTTGCGTGTTCCTCCAGCATCGGCGCCTCCGCTTCCGCCTTTCCTCCTCGCTCCTGCGGTTTGCATCATTGCAGTGATTAGGACTCGGGCAGTCGGTATCTGCGCCATTCATGACTTCCTACATCCCGCGCCCTCCAACCAAAAAATATATGTCACATGTGGTAAATAATGTTCCCTGGAGAGCCGTTGCGTGTCGCCATGGCGGCTTCTTCGCGCTCCTTCAGCAGTTGGTTTGGCAACTTGCTTGCGCAGTCAGCCGCCAGTACTGGATTTTACCTTCTTGACTTGGCATCATATAATTCCCCTCCACTCTGTGCCTCTCCACCCCACTCTCTCCACCCCGCCCTCCCGCCAGGACGCCCTCTCCAACATGGTCTCCCTTCGAGCTGTGGCAGCCCGCCTAGAGGAGCTCGTGGCGGGCGGCGCCCGACTGCTAGCAGCCAGGGCCACACAGGCCAAGGCCCGAATGGCGCGTGGCGACTGGGGCAACAACGCCTCCACCTCTTCCGCCGCTGCTGCTGCTGCTGCCGGTGGAAAGTCCGTCAAGGGGCTGCCGGGGCTGGGCGGTGCAGATCCGCCCATTGCGCCCTCTTCGCTGGCGGACGTACGGCAGACGTTGGTGGAGCTCGGTGCTCAACACACGCGGGCTGTGGCGGAGTTCACGGAGAACCTGCCCGAGGAGGTGAGAGTTCAGGGGCCGGATGGGGGCGAAACCCCCCCGGCTCTTACACCCCGCCCATCTTCTTCACTCGTTCGTGGTTCGTCTTTCCCCAACCATCTTTGGACGCCAGCAGTTGACTTCTGATTTCCTTGCATGACTTGATTCGCAACGCTCTTCTTCCGGCCTCTCCCCCCCCCCACACACACGCACACACGCACGCACACACGCACTGGGCAGCGGGGGTGTCGTTGTAAGATCTTATGGCGTTCCTTGGGCCCTGGGTGGCTGTCGCGACTCGCTCTCACCTACCAACACGTGGTTCTGCTAGGGAACCCGGGTTGACGGAGCGTTGCTCCGGTAGGCGAGCCGGGAGACGCAGCCGAATTGGGGTTTTATAGCTGCGGGCGATTGGCCTGGTGGTGAAGCTCGTAAGGTAAGAACGACAGAATGGGGGTTTAAGCCTGTAAGCGGGGCGCTTTGCTCCCCCAGAGTCGTGATCCAGTGATCTCCGCCCCCTGACGTTCGTTTCCCTACACCGATATGGAGTGATGGCAGGACGCTCAAGGTGCGCTCGCAACGCCCTGCATTACCCCGGTCCTATTACCCCGGGCCCTAATACCCCGGGCCAGCAAGTCCATAACGCCATGAACCCCCGGATTTGCCTTGACCTCTTATCCACAGGCTCAGGATGATGTTCGGTTCCTACTCGCCCGTTTGGACTTCAGTGCCAAGGGGGTGCAGACGAGCGGGAGTCTGGTGGCAGGACTGGCGCTGTGATATACATGTATATGACTCGTATGTAAGAGTGGCGGAGGGGGGAGGGGGGCAGAAAAGGGTTCCTGGAGGCTTGGGAGGATGTGGAGGGAGGGAGGGTGAGGCGAGGGGCCCCCTGGTGCGGAGGCTTTGGAAGCGCGATACGTGGGGAAAAAGGGAGACGGGGGAGAGGAGGGGGCTTTTGATTATAGCGTTGTCCTCGTTGGGTGTCGGGGTGGCGACGGTTGCGGCTGTAGCGGTGGCTGCAGCAGACGGTTTTCCCCCTCGGGGAAGAGTGATAGTAGGGGTTCAGGGAGACGAGTATTGAGGGCGGGGATGTGGACTGCGGCCTGGTCTGAACTGTGATGCGGTCCTACCACCTCTACTACCTCTACTACCGGCCATTACTGCAGACCCAGGAACGAACAAGGACGAAGAGGGACGGACTAGAGCTGGATGGATGGATGTTACAAGCTTCAGCGAGCTCGTTCGGCTCAAACGAACCCGGAGGCGAGACAGGACTAGAGCTGCACGAAACACGAGAGCGGCAAGAGCGGCGTTCGTGAACGGAGCCCTACTGATTGGAATATGGGCTACTTCGGGCAATGCCCCCTTAATATGGTTTTTACTTTTGACAAATTGGGAGGGGAAGGGATTGTTGCTCTCCGTTGCGCGGTGGCAGGGATTGTAAAAAGACACCGTCGCCGCGTGTGTTAGTGCACGCGGCTGCGTCCCGTCCCGGCATTCCAGGTCCATTTTGGCAGTCCGTACGTGTGTACGAGGGTGTTCGTCACGATGGTCGCATTAGTTCAATGGAGACGCAAACTTGAGAGGGGGGTGGTCAATGCCCTTCTTGAGGCTTGATAAATTTAGCTGTGAGGAGCCATTATACTTGTCATCGCGGCGTCAACAATCGGTAAGTAGATTTTGGATAACACGACGCCTAATTACAGCGCGATGATATGGTGCACACCTCGCTCCTGGCGGTGCTGCACTTGCCAGGTTCGAATGTTATCGCGCTTGCTACCATGTCCGCAGCTCAGGAAAGCATTTACTCAGGCGTACACTTGCTGGCTCAACTCGACTTCATGAAGAAACATGAAATGTGGACGACGGCAACCCCCTGTTGAGCGAGTTTGACCGGAGCATCAGGCGCCATCAGCCTTGACTAGCAGTTTTTTGACGGGAATAAACTACGTTTATTAATTCCCTTAGCTTTGGTAGTTGTGTGTACTGGACCTAGGCCTTCGCAGGCGGGAGGCTGCAGGGTTCTGTTGCATGGGAAAAGGCAGGAGCAGAGATTTTGGTGGCGAGATAGAACGGAACTGATGAACTGATGTTGTTTTCATAAGTTTTGAATTTTGCACACCGGCTATGATTAAGTACATTTTGTCACATATCTGGATGAAAAAGAAACAGGGGGACAGTGGAATGGATAGAGCGATAGATGTCACACGGTACGCGCGTGGGAAAGAACTATGGAAGCGAAATCCCAGAAGCGGTGAGGATATTTCACGCATCGAAAACACCACGGCAATTAGGATGTAGCTGGTTAAAACGGTAGTGATTGGCCGCTACTTGGTTAGCCCGTTGCGTGTGCGTGCCGTTCCGCAACGTGCCAACATTCGGTGATGTTTCCGCAATGTTATTGTTTTATCTCATGCGCATATTTCGCAGCGATATAGCGAACATAGGCGCAGCTGCGTTCCCCTAATTCTCCGTTCCGATACCTGCTCGCTTTTGAGCATCTCAAGACAGAAATATGTTCAGCTTACCGCTTTTCCTTTGTTTAGTAGCACTAATTGCTTTTGTTCACTGCTTTGCACTTACCCGGGCACAACCTGCGGAATGTCTGGCTCCCCAACGGCGGCTCATTGAAGAGTACAAAGCTTTCCACAACGCCAACAAATTCTCCCCAGATGCCCAGTATTTAGTCCACGCCTGCTGGGGTGGTTCTTGTTCGGGAACAGGTGCGCGAGCGCTGGGCTTGGATCGTTTGCCGACAAACTTTAGTAATGCCGAACTAACCTTGTTAAACCCGGGCATCACATCTTTATGTTTTGCGTTTTCAGCAAACTCAGCAAATTCAAATCATTAATCGCCTTCATAGTTATGTCGACGCTGCAAGTTGCTTCGCAACCAAGTTTTGCCGGTTATCCTTTGCTTCTTGCCCTTCCGTGCTTGCTTGTACTTTATCCAGGTGACCGTATCCGGGGTGCCTTGTGGCTTTTGCGAGTCGCGATCGCGCACAAGAAAATCCTGCTGGTAGACTGGACGAAGCCGGCACCGCTGACGGATTTTTTAGTGCCCAACGAAATCGACTGGTCATTCTCGGGCCTTGATCCAGCGCTCTTCCGCATCGCGAACACATTAGGTAAGCAGACACAATCCCATTCCCATTATTTTTTTCCCGGCCCTTCACCGTAAAACCTCTGGACGCATGCCTCCAACGTCTCCCTGCGGTTTATAAAACATGTCGGAACTGCGACGAGAAACCAAGCCCAATTCATTTCGGCGCGCAGCAGCTTGCGCGCACCACAGCGCAAACGCCATATCAGCGTAAACAACACAAATCCGTTGACGTCATGAAACTCGAATTGCAGACATGCGGGACCACCGGGCGGAGTTTTGTTGCGCCCCGAACACCCGCAACTTGATTTCACGCTGTTGGTTGCATTTACAGTTGCGCGTTATTAGGCTCCGTGTGCGTGTGCGTGTGCATGTGTGTATCCTTGGAGGGACAGATCCCGGCCCTTTCGGGGCGCCATCAAGGAAAGGAAAGATGCACGGGACAATGGGACGCATAGACGTACGTACAGACATACGGCAGTAGAGCACCGATGGATGCCAGTAGTATGGGTGCAAGACAGCTGGCTACCGCCACCCGAGCAAGCAGCAGCTGAAACCGGAATCGCCTGGCCCCGTCAGCCCCCAGCGCTACTACGTGATAGTCAACATACGGCGGGAATCCGTCCGTCGTGTTACAAACATGAACACTCGACGGGGGTTAACATACGATGTGTAGCGTGCGTTACATGACACAGTCACCGTGACGTCGTCACCCTCCAGGGCCCTATGCATTTCCTGCGTGTGCAGAAACCTGCATTTACTCACCCATGTTCGTCCGTCTGTCTGTCGGCCCGCCTTCACCCATTGCATCCCGAACAGCAAGGCCCTTGCTAACGCAACCATGTCCTCCCTTGGCATCTGTTTGTACGAGGTAAAGTCGTCACAATGGACAATTGGACGCCCCCAAGAACGACTCGTGGCTTATACATTAATTCTAGCTGCTTGTATGCATGCTTGGTTAAACAAACCGGTACTGCTGGTGCGCTTGCGTGCGTGCATACTCCTGATCTGCAGATATGGATGACTTCAACGATGCGGTGTACCGGCAAGTGCCGGCTGCGCTTGAGAGATTTCGGGCAACGAAGGTACGCCGGAGTCGTCAGGTAGTTGATTGTGTGTGAAGTAGGGGGTGGTTCCAGTTTCAACGATGGCCATTACAGCCTGGCGATGTCCTGGGGCACTACCCTCATTCTCCTCACCCATGCCGACTCCTGCGAAGTCATGTCAGTAACTTTTCCGGGTTTAAAGTTCAAATCCCACCACCAGCAATATCCAGTGGAATCTACCGCAGATTCCATCAACGGCAACGTCAACTCCACTCCTCTCCCGGTCGGCTGGCAGGTCCGCTCAAAGTTAGTTACTTAGTTAATCACCGCGCATTTGTTCATTTGGTCGGCGTCGGCGTGTCGAACCTCGTTGAGGAGGAGCGCGATTTGCAGATGTGGTCGTGCAGGATGATAGTTGGAGGAAGACGATGATGATTAGGAAAACTCCCAACCGCTCCACATCGCTTTATATATCGCGCGCACAGTGTTTTGTGCGTGGGATGGCTGAATGCATGATTTGTTTGGGACGGAAGAGTAATACGGAAGATATCCGCTTTGGCTTTGGCCTCTCCGGCCCATCCACCAAACCCTGGTGCCTACCCGCCTTACCTTGCACACGCTGCAAAACGTCCCCGGCTCATGTTTTTGGCGTTTGCTGTGTTTACTCTCCCCACAGGTGTATGCCACTAGCAGTAATGAACAGTTTGAGGTGAATGGAATGGTAAGTGCGCTTGGTACGGATGAGTATGACGGCAAGCATAGTTGACGCGTGAACGGTGGTTAGCGGTTGGTTAATACTTAGGGTAACCATGGGGAAGTGCAAGAAGACTTAGTGGGAACCCACCGCAAAGCCCAATCTAAAAGCTATCCCCAGCTATTGCGCGCACAATCCATTTGTCCTCCCCCCCAATGAGCTGGTGAGACGTTTGAATTTATGTGTTTACTGCAAGAGCGGTACGTACGTACAACAAGGTACGACAAATCGGAACGTGGATGGAATTAGGCATTGAATGCAAAAACATAGATTTAAAGCGACCTGACGGCATGTAGGCCTTGAAAATCTTTTCCTCTTGTTGCCGTACATGCCCATCTGGCCTCAAACAGCTTTGGAGGGTAACCCAACTCAAGGTGTAACATACGTACATACAGACATACATATATGCATATGCACTTGGCCGCAAACACCGAATGTCACGCACCCTTCTTAGGTGGGGATTACGCCTGTACTCGAGTTCTTTGCGGATGGCGCCTGCTATTTCAATTTCCTGTTTAAGCCACATCCGGCGATTGTGGCGCGGGGCGATGCGCACCTGCAACAGCTCTATGGGTCCGCATCCGTTGACTACGTTGCTTGGCACTGGTGAGGTGCTGGTGGTGAGGGCGCCCGCGGTCCCGTGAGGTTGCGGTTGCAGTTGCGGTTGAACGGTTGCTGAACGGTTACCATTCAACGGTTGCGTTTACATCCCTGGGCCACTGGATGGATTACAGTGCCACACTTGAACAAGTTATTTTGGGTTTAGCTCGTCGATGATGGCAACAACGTACTACACTTTTCAGGTGGTTACTACCTACCTACCTACCTACCTACCTACCTGCCTACCTACCTACCTACCTACCTGCCTACCTACCTACCTACCGCCACCTACCTACCTGCCGCCTACCTACCTACCTACCTACCTGCCACCTAACCTACCTACCTACCTACCTACCTGCCACCTACCTACCTACCTACCAACCACCTACCTGCAACACCGCCCGTCGAACCACTAGGTAGTTGTCCGACGAGCGGCGCGGGCACCCTTGGCGTTGTTGCTTGGTATATATAACATAATATATAGTGATTTAATCCGTTGAATACAGACAACGACGGCACGCAATAATGTGCTGAGCGATGTGGACAAATGTGTGAAATAGGGGGGTGTATCTTCGCCCGTGGCAGCTACCTTGCGAAACCCTGCCATCCCCAGTATTTCGGGGCACCCTCATCCAGTCACCCTAGTCAACTTCTCAGTGGATCGCTCAGGTTCCGCACCACCAGCATCCAACGGAATCTGCCGGGTCAACAGCGGCCCAACTCCAATCCTGGTTGGCTCACGGGTTAACTTTATCCCAGGTCACCACTGTCCATTAACTAGGGGCGCAACGCCTTCCACCATCGGAAGGACTTTAGCTTCTAATGGGTATCGATCCCAGGATCTCCCGGGGGCAATGGTCGCGCCTTACCAGTACTGCCAAACCCTAGACAAATGTATGCAGTTTGCCTTATCCTTCTTTCCTCGCTTCTAGTACGGGCACTATCTAACGATAATAGCTTCCAGTTGGACAACCAGACGATAATGTATAACGTAAAGGTGGCGTAAGGTGAATGCTCGTGAAGTTCGTTGAGTTGAAGTGGATCCGTTAGCAGTGTGGTAGGACGACCTACCAACCAACTTAACGACCCACCAACCAACCTAATAACGACCCACTGATTTTCACTTCGCACATACATACGTACGTACATGTGGCCCATACGACCCGCCTTTCCATCCACGCATCTACCCACCGCTACTGATGGCCCAACGGCAGGCGGCACTTTGATGCAGACGAACGTTCCGAAAGTCCAGTCATGGTTTCGGAGCTTACCCGGGTGCTGAATGCCGCCGCGCGTCTTGGCAGTGATCTAGGTTTGGACTTGGATCAGCGTCCTGTGTTGCTCATCACGGACTTCAACAGTAAGTAGCGATGACAATAAAACCCTAAAACCCTAAAACCCTATATATTCGCGTTCTAGGAGCCCAGCTCATCAAGTTGCATGCCTCCTCCAGGTAGTTGCTCCAGGATGGATAGCTCAATCGCGAGGGGCTGCTAGGGGGGTCACGGGATGATGATGAGCGTGTGGGGCCGACGGGACGCTAGGTGGGCGGGGTGGAATAGTAAGGGGGGAAGGGAACCCAGAATGTCGGGTTGTGTAGCTTCGAACATTAATGGGCGCGGCGATGGCGAGGGGTGTGGGCCTTGGAGTGCGGGGCCTTGATGCTGCTGTACATTCAAAAAATCAGGTGTCATGCCACCCAAACACACACACACACACACACACACGCACACACTCTGTAGTTGTGCGGTATGGCACAGAGATCGTCTATATAAATGCGCGTTAATAAGGCGCTCTGCCAGCATTTAAAGAGTTGTTTTTTCAGCGGCCAGCTGCAACAGATGGACGACGCAATTGATGACCTGTTTACGTTGTATCCGTTCGCCGCTTTATATATGTGTCATGAGCCACGTGGCCCCAAACCCCGTGGTGCATTTTTGTTCGCGTGGATCATATCTAACCCCGCATTCATGTGTGGAACCCCCCCCATCCACAGTCTTTCGTCAGATGGTCGCGAATCGGGAGCTCCGCCGCCTCATCACGCCCAACATTGTCGCGCGGCACATCGACCTGGGCCAGCATGCCCACGATGAGTTGGTGGACATCTTTGTGGACCTGTACCTGCTGTCACGTGCGCGCTGCCTGCTGACCAGTCGCTCAGGGTTCAGCAATATGGCCGTTTGGATGGGCGGGGCCAGATTACTGACATGCCATCAGGATACCTTCATAAGCACCTTCAATAATGTATGAGTATAGACCATATAGCTAGGCAGATAGCTAGACAGATAGCTCGATGGATCAATTTGAGTTTCGTGCAGTATTAGATGGCTGGCTGCTGAGGGCTGTAAGGGGCCGTCCGTAATGATGTGCATGTCTGTGCTGAGAAGTTCGCGTGTTCACCACAACGCATATCCATCCCGGACACCTGGAACTGAATTATACTTGGGCGTAATAAAAGGAGGCAGTACGGTGGCGTTTCGAGGCACGTTGACCTTACGTTGACCATCCGCCAATGGATGCAAGATAAACGAGGTCAACGCATGGCAGCAGGCTCTACCTGCGTGTCATATGGCTACTAGAAGTGCTGTCCAAGCATCGTGTGATGAGCTTCAGATATCTTTCATGCGGCAAATTGTAGGAGCTGCCAGACCAACACACCGCCTCTTGTTCGCAGAGCTATCGCAGCTACCCCTACACTGCCACGTTCTCAAGCAGGTTGTGAGGTTTTGGAACCATGTCCGTTTACAGCGTGGGTCTGTGGCACACCAAGTTTTGCGACAGGAGGTCGCAGAATCCCTCTCCAACCCCGAAGGGCCCGGATGGGGGACACTACTCCTCCGTTTTCTATGTTTTTTGGGGCACGACGTATGGAAAGAGGCCTCGCAAGGGCTGCACGAGGTAGACAAACGAGTGGAGTGGTTGATGAACAGGCCAATGCCAGAAGGTGTGATTTTGGAGTTCAAGGACCGATTAGTGAGTGGTTGGAAGCATACGCGTTTAGATGTCCAGCCTGACGTGTATCCGTCAGACGGCAAGCAACCAGGAATCCACATGGCGAAGTATAAGCATTGGATGGGTCTGGCGGCCGAGCAAGCGGGCAGGAAGGAGGTGCTCCCGCATATCACAATGTTTATCCCGCGTTCGGCGAATCGCAAGCTTATGCAGTTTAGGCTTTGCTGTTGGGCACTGGCGGCTAACAGAGCGCGTAAGGGACGGCGTTATATACCTAGGGAGGAGCGAGTATGCCCTTGCTGCGGCACTGATAGCCATATCGAGGATGAGAAACACATTTTGCTGGACTGTCCGGTGTACGACGAAATCAGATCTGATATGGGCTTTCCACGCTTCGAACATATGAAGGACGCTATGAAGTGGGAACCTGAACGCCTGGCAAGGATGCTGGAACGCATATGGTCTCACCGCAACTCTATCGTTCCCTTTGGTAGTTAGTATCCTTCATCACTTGTCTCGTTGGAAGTGCGAGGTAGGATGGTGCTTATAGGCGATTTGGCAGCCCTTGAGCCCTCGGCTCGTACTAGGGTGGTTTGCAGGTACGGGGAACGCACCCACGACCATGTAACAACAACAACAAAAAACATATGGCTAACGTAGGTGCTATTACTGCTACTGCACGATCGGCATTTTTAGCGCGTGAATATTCGCTCGGTATCTGGTGCTGATAAGGGGCAAGCATACTACAGGCCAAGAAGAAACACACTCCAGTTTCATCCGGCTCCCCTGCGCCCAATATAACCCTGTAGACACACGCGCGCGAACTAACACCCGGCGTACTTGCTCTGTACCGAGGACGTGTAACCATATGGTGGCATTCTATTTTTCGTGATGAAAAAGGAATGTCCCGGCAGAAACGGTTTAGATGAACTGCGTTCTCAACGACGGATCTCTCCCAGAGGGGACTGTACAGTACGACACCAGTAGACATAACTAGTCTGTAAACATGAAAAGAATTATATGCATCGTGACAGGCCTTTTCTTTCAGCGGCCAGCCGTTCGTACAGTTCGAGGCTGTACGATCATCTGACAGTTGGGCGGAAAGTTCGGCCAAGTGGGAACACCCTGTAAGCTTACTTACACTTTGCTGTCCGCGAGGGAGCGGGAATGAACACTCACCCAAACGTGACACCATGTGTACAACAATGGGGTGCGAAGAGGTCATGTGAAAAAGATCCGTGCCGCAACGTTAGGCAGAAACGGCCACGTCGCGAAAAACCACATGCCGCGACTCGCCACATGCTGCCCTCAGCCACGCTTCTCTAGCATTCAAGTTTAAAGACTTTTTGTAATAGCTGGCACCAAGCTGGAGGTATAAGCTTCGGCATCTCGAAACGAAGTATGAGTGTAGAGATAGGCGAGTAGTTAATGCGAAGGGGAGCTGCCGTGGTGCGTGGAAGCAAGGGGCCTGCATGCATGTGCCGGACCACAGTACGGCAGGGGACCCCAGGCTTCTCCTTGTGTCGCGCAGGCGCTTTGTTCTTTAACTGTCGTTCTTTTGACTATTACTAAAAGATGTGTCCCGCTGCTGGGACAGTGAAAACTAAGTTTTCTCCCCCAGTTCCCCCCACCCACCCAGGGCAATCCTGGATTGTCACACCATATTTTTAATACCAATTAACGCGTTGTACCTCGCATCTGAAAAGTGCACTGTGTACAAAAATGAGTATCATTACAATGAATATATTGTGTGTGTTACATGGTTGGGGGTGCGTGACCCCATACCTGTAAAACTACCCATACGAGCCGAAGGCCCAAGGGCAATATATGCATATTTCTGAATAAGGTTTGGCGGTTGTTTGAGCTTGCCGACATGTGGCCAACGGAGTAATTGCGCCGCGTGGAGCACATCTGTATTTGTGTCCCCTGCATCTTCTTAGGGGCCACAAGCCGAACGGAGCCAAGGATTGCAGCCGCGAATTCAGGCCGATGCCGCCCGGTTCAGGAAGCACCCTGCTGCCGACGGCCTAGAGAACAACACGGCCATGGAAATGCGGCCTTTTGGACTTAGTACGCCAGTCACGGTTTCCAACCCACCACCCCAGCCACTATCAACACCCCCCTATCCACACCCGCTCAAACCCTAAGTAATCGACAAAGGCAAAAATAGCACACAGTCTACAAGATGAAGCCTATCGTCGGACAACTGATAACAGACAAACGCTCATTAGCATAAGGCTCTTGCTAACAATCTCAAGACCTTTACACTTAGCGTTTCCCGTAACCATCACTACATTATGCCACTAATGTGGACTAGTGTACGAGACGTTTGTGCGTACGGGGGCCCTTTATGTAGGGCATATCTAGGGCCAGGGGACCCGGAATGTACGACCGTGGGACCGGCGAGGGACCTAATTTATGTGCCTTCCGGTCCCCAGCCCATTCGAGCTCACATAAGCACCAAAAACTCATATATTCGCAATTTCTACGAGTGTTATAAGTAAGACGTTTAACGAAGAACATATTGACAAAGAATTGTGCCTTTACGTTCGCATTTAGGCACAGGTCTGACTTTGGATGAGAGCAGGACACTTTGTCAAATTCACTGCTGGTCATTGTATTAGACTCGGTTGATATAAGAGTGTTTCACGCAAGTATGGGTACTAGCGAAAGGTAACCGCTCCGATGGCAGCGAGCACGATTGCGGTAACAGATAGAGGAGCAGCTGTGAAGGTCACAAACCCACGTGCGAGAAGAGCGTGGATGGTCAAGCAGCAAAGCCTCAGCAGGTACCAAACGGGTACATGTTTAGCGCAATCACAGAAGGCAGAAGTGTGGCGCCTCTCGTGCGGCTCTCGCTTAGTTCGGTTCGCAGTCTTCTGTGTCCGCTGTTTTGCCTAGCCAGGGGCTGGGACAGCGCCCCGGTTGGCGTGAGTGAGGGGGTGAGGCGAGCGCGGCGGAACAGACGGACGTAGAGCCACGCGCCCGCACGCCCCTGTGTTTCGGCCCGGTCATAGCCCCCGGTGCTTGTCCTCTCTCGGGACGAGCCGCCCACATTGTAACACCCCATCAGAAGCAGCGGCAGCTGGACAGAGCTCCCTGCCTCACGAGCACACAAAGCAAATCGCCTTGACGTGGCGGCAGCTGTCATAGGCTCATGATGGGCCGGGGCTGCCGTGTGAATCCCTGGCAGGCGCGCGACTTGCGCTGCGTGTGATCTGATGATGGGCCGGGGCTGCTGTGTGAATCCCTGGCAGGCGCGCGACTTGCGCTGCGTGTGATCTGATGATGGGCCGGGGCTGCCGTGTGAATCCCTGGCAGGCGCGCGACTTGCGCTGCGTGTGAAATCCTGCACACCTTACACTACACACATAACGCAATGCCCTCTAAGACCGAGAATTCATGCACTTCTTCACATACACTGAATGAATGAAGGTTACAGTGGACCCCGTGCAAGGTCGGTGCAATGCATCCCCGCATCACAATGCCCGAAAGTGAACAGTAGCTACAGCCCGCCAGCAGAACACCCAAAAATGCAGAGACACCCAGCGGGACACCACTACCAAACAGGGGGCAACAGCGACGCATCGCAACTGCACCAGAAAATTATAAAGCAGGACTCGGGGAAAGTCGCCTACACAGGCACCTCAGGACACACTACCACAACCTACACACAGCCCTCCAAGGGGGTGGCGCTTGCATCAGCCAGAGCTTTGCTCGGCTCACCCGAACAACCATCTGCAATTGAATTTGGCCCACCGTGCCCAGGGCCACGGGGCAGGCCCAGGAGTGATGCTGCCGCAGGGTGGCTCCCCCACCACCCACCGCGGTTAAGGTCCCGCAGCCCCACCAGGCCACCACCGTGCGGCGCATGTAAATGTGACAGTGTCGGAGATAATCGGTCACTTGTAATACGTTGTCCTGTGGAAAATGCACTTCGTGCGACATGCGACTTGACTTGACCCGACGAGTTGACCTGCCGAACCTCTTTGTCCTTGGAATCCTGGTTCCTAGAGTGAGCCTCCATTGCATCTCTTGGTGTTTTCATGAGTGATCGCTGCGTTGATCGATTGCGTTCGGTTCCGCAAGGTTCCGCTTGTTCTTATCTTTGGGTTCACCGTATTCTTGATGAATTTCGTAAAGCTTTTCTGGAGTTAGTTTTGGTTCTACTAACGCCACCACGTCAAAGTCTACTTTGACGAGCGGAGCCCCTTGTCCTATTATTATATGGACGCTCCTGTAGCGTTACTCTCCCGATTCTTTACGAAGAATGGAAATTGGATTGCTACTTGGCCATACAGAGTGGCTGCTTGCGCAAAGTTAATTCCTGGACTCCATGGACGTGCATCACTCCACAAAGTGCGTCACCACTGCTCCTGCGACACTCGAGCGACCTGAAAAAGTTCCATACAAAGGTCCTCTAATGAAATGTCGCGCGAGCCGACCAAAATCTGCGAGTTGCCAGGTCGAAAAGGTCGCGTCCCTGCGCGCGTCCCACTTAGGTCGCCCAGCTGGACGAGCGTGTACGGCGCCCGGTCCGCCGGCACCCGATATGCGAACATTTTAGAGAAATTTCGCTTTTTATCACTGTAACAAACTAACATCGTATTGCATGGGTGATTCTGTAAGGTTTTGCAGTTCGTTAGCGCGCGCTTCCGAGACCATGTCGTAACTTCGGAGCTAGTGGAGCTTGATCGTGTGGTTCTACGTGTGAGGTTATGGCGCGCTATTATGACTATTTAAGCGGACCATTTTATGAACATTGTAAGTCTAAGTTGAAGTTGAAAGCCCGATCTTCTGTGCTTACGCAAGTATATCGGCCAGTAAAGTCAGCTTACGCTTCCCAGTTGTTAGGAGCGGCCTGGTTCCCTTTCAATTGGTATCGAGACCTAGGTGATCCTCCTCGCCGAGCTCTTCATCGTCGCCATCGTCTTCGTCGTCATCGCGCCATCGCGCCATCGCGCCATCGCGCCATCGTCTTCGCCTTCATCACATCGTCTTCGCCTTCATCACATCGTCTTCGCCTTCATCACATCGTCTTCGCCTTCATCACATCGTCTTCGCCTTCATCACTTCGTCTTCGCCTTCATCACTTCGTCTTCACCCTCATCACTTCGTCATCGCCCTCATCACCATCATCTTCATCGTCATCGCCATCGTCGTCCTCCTCATCGCCATCGTCTTTGTCTTCGTCGTCATCATCGACACCGCTGACATCGTCATCGTCGAAATCATCGTCTTCTTTCACAACCATGGCTTCCACCGCCACCAAACTCGGGCGAATCGTCTATGGAGCCCTTCCTATGCTTCCCGATGTATCACCGCCCCGCTCACCCGCCCGCTCACTCTCCTGCTCCTCCGTGTCATCCATTCCTGAAGACCTTCATTCCCTCCGACGACAGCACGACGATTCCCGCAGCTATCACAGACACGAAGCTACCCACCCGCAACCGATCCCCAGACCAACGCTAAACCGGCCACTAGGCCGTCGCCGGCAGATACGGTCAGCCACAGCCTGCCGACGTCGTCTGCTGTGCATACGAACAACAACGTAGCGTTTAACGTTCTTCGTCTCGCTAAAATCGTCCGTAAGCCTGCCCGTCGTACCGGCTGCAAGCGTGCTCGTGCAGCTGCAATGTCGACAACGACGGGAGCATGCCAGGCGAACATTGATTACATCCCTTTACTCTAGCGTCTACATCCGCCACCCTGTTTCCCGATACCACCCTTCACCACGTCTCCACCTCGTCTCATCCATCATTCGCTTCCGCCAACCATCCATCGCCACCTTCCACATCTGTTAAAAACCTCATCCAACATATCTCCACTCCCCATCTAGCACCCCCACCCCAACCACCGGACCACCCTTCACCACCTCGATCCCACATAGTTCATCTTATCACCCACTTTTCACAACCTCCACCACCAGTATCGCAGTCATTTCGCATTCGTTTGGCCAACAGACATCTCCCCCTCTGCACCTCCACCCTCCTCTCTGACCATCCATTCTCACCATGAGCGCACCACCTTCACCCTTGACCTTGACGGATATGATGCCATCCTTGGGAAACCCTGGCTTACTACCAACAACCCCCAAGTGGACTGGCGCACCAGCAGCGCCACCAGCGGCAACACCGTCATTCTCCATTCCCCCTGCCGCCTGCATCCAGTATTCCACATCAGCCGCCTTCTCCCATGGACCGACAACGATCCAGCGCTCTTTCCCAGCCGCCCACCACCTCCACCTGCAGCCCCTACTGCACTAGAATCCCCATATGACAGTGCAGATACCGTTGTTACAGCTGTTCGCCTAGGGTACAACAAGCGCGCACGCCCGTCCGTCATGTTCCTCGTGCAGTGGTCCACAAGTAGTAAACGCGACCCCTCATGGGAACCATACGACGACGTGCACAACCTGCCAGCGCTTCGTGCCTTCCTGAGGAGCCCAAGCTGGACCGCGTTCAGGCTATCAGATCGCTATGCGTGGTTCAGAGCCAAGTTCCCGGAGCATGCCCCAAGGATCGTACAGTTCTTAGCAGAATAGAGCTGCTGCTGGATGTGTGTGTGTGTCATCATGTGTATTCGGTATATCTGTGCGTCTTCGTTCTGTTCCTGTCCGTAGATTACACCAGTCAGTTCAACGTAGTGTGGTATTGCATTTCACGTGTGTGTTCGCGTCTGGGTATTTGGGTTCCGTGTAGTCAGATTTAAGTCGTTTTCGTAGCAGCTTTTGCGTTTCTCCGGATTCTTAAGCCGGATATGGTAGGAGTCGTGCGCCACATTTTAGGCCGGTATCCAGTGCGGGGAAGGTTTTGCCTTGACTCCGGTTCCCTTTTGCCTTCCCCTCGTTAGCCTGGTACCGATTTCGTTCAGGGAATCGGAGAGGCGCACGACTATGGCCGCTTAGTGACGTTTTCGCACCGAGGACGGTGCTTGTTTTTAAGGAGGGGAGTGTGTAAGGTTTTGCAGTTCGTTAGCGCGCGCTTCCGAGACCATGTCGTAACTTCGGAGCTAGTGGAGCTTGATCGTGTGGTTCTACGTGTGAGGTTATGGCGCGCTATTATGACTATTTAAGCGGACCATTTTATGAACATTGTAAGTCTAAGTTGAAGTTGAAAGCCCGATCTTCTGTGCTTACGCAAGTATATCGGCCAGTAAAGTCAGCTTACGCTTCCCAGTTGTTAGGAGCGGCCTGGTTCCCTTTCAGATTCGCTGTGCTAGAAGCGATATCTTTTGAACTTAATGTTAGTGTTTAGCCAAGCGGAAACATCCTTCACCCACCATCCTTCCCATACTCCGTAAACTCCATATACTCCAAGCATGATGGATTGGACGCGTCATATATGGCTGCAGAGCATTGTGTTATAATGTTCTTGAGGCTGCCGTACGTACGAGCGATACGAGCTAGGATGTTTTTAAAAAAAATCCAATAAAATAGTAATATCACGAACTAGGAATAGTTTGAATTTCGCCAATCTTGTCCTGACAATTAGAGAGGACAGGAAAAGAGATTAGAGCAGATGGTCACAGGCACGGCTAATTATACGCCTGTAAGTCAAGTCCAGATGAGACGGGATGGACAGCGCTGGTTTCCAAGTCAGCGGCTGGGACATGCGATATTATGCACTACAGCTCGTACTGCTAATACCACGGCCCAGCAACAATACGGGGGCTCCAAAGGATCGCACTATTAATATCTCAAAAAATGTACTTTAGGCTTGCTTTTCGCATCTGCACAATCCTGTAGCTAGGCGCTGCCTAGTCCTGGTTCGGCGGAGTCATGAAGCTTGAGGCCAGCAGGGACGCCAGCTGCAAACCTTGAAAACTCATTAGCAAGGAATTGCTGGTCGTGAAAGGCGTACCACTGTATATGGACTTTCCAACGTTTCGTAGTGCTCGCACGCTATTTTACAGCAGATTACCCTGCCAAAGTTATAGATTGTACAGTAGAATGTGCGGCCTGTCACGGTACCGCCTCCTAATAACAGTCATTGCTTTTGTTCACAGCCTTGCACTTACCCGGGCGCAGCCTGCAGAATGCCTTGAGCCCTACCGACAGATAATTGAAGAGTACAAAGCATTTCACAACGCCAACAAGTTATCCCCAGATGCCCAATATTTGGTCCACATCTGCTGGGGAGGGTCATGTGCGGGAACAGGTATGCAGGCGAGCGATCAGGTGACAAGGTTAGCCTGGCAACTCTTGGCAATCCTGCTTACAACGCCATGGCAAAGTTCTGCATCGCTCGGTTATTGAATCATTTTACAGGTATCCGCTGCTGGCGGATGAACACATGAGCATGGCCATGCGATCATTAAGGAGGCTTGGAAAGGATATCCTGTTGTTTCCCTGGTTTTCAGGTGACCGCATCCGGGGCGCATTGTGGCTTCTGCGAGTCGCAATTACGTACAAGAAAATTCTGTTGGTGGACTGGACGAAGCCAGCACCTCTTACCGACTTCTTGGTCCCCAACGAAATCGACTGGACGTTTTCGGGCTTGGACGAAATGTTATTTCGTAACGGCAGTAGTACTCTGAGTAAGTTAGATAAAATAATTGACAAGTACGTAGTGTACACGTCTCCCTGGGATGGGTGCAACCAGTAGGGGGACAGCACTTGGCAGCCCAGTACTGGGGCAGCACTTGGCAGCCCAGTACTGGGACAGCACTTGGCAGCCCAGTACTGGGACAGCACTTGGCAGCCCAGTACTGGGACAGCACTTGGCAGCCCAGTACTGGGACAGCACTTGGCAGCCCAGTACTGGGACAGCACTTGGCAGCCCAGTACTGGGACAGCACTTGGCAGCCCAGTACTGGGACAGCACTTGGCAGCCCAGTACTGGGACAGCACTTGGCAGCCCAGTACTGGGACAGCACTTGGCAGCCCAGTACAGGGACAGCACTTGGCAGCCCAGTACTGGGACAGCACTTGGCAGCCCAGTACTGGGACAGCACTTGGCAGCCCAGTACTGGGACAGCACTTGGCAGCCCAGTACTGGGACAGCACTTGGCAGCCCAGTACAGGGACAGCACTTGGCAGCCCAGTACTGGGACAGCACTTGGCAGCCCAGTACTGGGACAGCACTTGGCAGCCCAGTACTGGGACAGCACTTGGCAGCCCAGTACAGGGACAGCACTTGGCAGCCCAGTACTGGGACAGCACTTGGCAGCCCAGTACTGGGACAGCACTTGGCAGCCCAGTACTGGGACAGCACTTGGCAGCCCAGTACTGGGACAGCACTTGGCAGCCCAGTACTGGGACAGCACTTGGCAGCCCAGTACTGGGACAGCACTTGGCAGCCCAGTACTGGGACAGCACTTGGCAGCCCAGTACTGGGACAGCACTTGGCAGCCCAGTACAGGGACAGCCCCTTTGCGTGGGTTACTACATACCTTCCATACTAATATACTGTTGCTCCTAAAACCCCGAAGTATAAAGCTGGAACTTCCTTTCAACCCAAAGATCTAAGTCTTCTAACCTAAGTCTACTTAAATCTCTAATGACATCTAAAAAGGAGGGTCTAAGTTGACCTAAGTCTGCGTATATACCGCATGGATGGGCTATGATGGGTTCAATGTTCCAAGTATTCAGTATTCCTGCGAGCGAGGTTGCGCGAGCAGTGAGCAGCACTCTCCTTGAACACCGGCCAAAGTGGCACCATCACGGCGACATGAACTACGAAGTGCGGGGCAGCGGCACTGCAGCCAGCGACGAACATGGGCCCACAATGGGCCGCCCATTGCACTGCTATCTGCGCACCGCGGAATCGCAAGCTGATCATAATACGGCGCAGGGTAGCGAGAAGACCCAGAGAGGCAGCCGGGATGTCACGGCGTCCCCCACATTCGGAGAGCTGTATGCATGACATGTCCATTGCAGCAAGCAGCACTGTAAACGGTGACACGTACGGGTTGTTCACCGTTGTACGGCATGTCGTAGAATGGTAGTCGACGTGGTAGCACTAGCGGTGTACGACCTGTTACACGGAAATGGCGGGTAACAATCGCGACGAATGAGGTGCAAGGAATGATAATGCTTACTGCGCCACGACTGGCGCGTTTTTATATCACGACTTTAGAAAAGCGCCGATCGGCGGATGCAGATCACGTGGTGTGCCCGCCAGGATACTACACGCCAGGATACTACACGCCAGGATACTGCCCGCCAGGATACTACACGCCTGTTCTCACGAATGTCTGTCTGCTTTTCCATGCATGTGTACGGACAGGCACCGATGATTTCAACGATGCTGTGTACCGACAAGTGCCGACTGCCTTGGAAAAATTTCTTTCGACAAAGGTTCGTCATCACTGGTATCACTGCTCACCAATCACTTTTGCAGATTATTGATCCGTATATCCGTCATGGGTTGTACGTGTACGGTGGATCATTCGGGGTAACTTAAGTTCGTTGCGCGCCAAATGCTGTAATACTTCTCGGAATCCATGAATTACAAACCATGGCGCGCATGCACGCCATGTATGAATGAATGCGTGTTATTACGTTGCTGGACAAAGCTAGCAAGGCAATTTACCGGGCATGTGTGCTTTGTTTTAAACGGGCTGTCTATTGGCTTGTACCTCCACACCATCATATCCATATCCACAGGATTTGCCTGCTACCATTAGACCGGTAAAAACGACTCCGTACGAATATCTGTACGGACGTCGGTATGTTCGTTTGCTACACTGATATTACGTCGTACGGTTCACGTTGCAAGGGTTCTTGATCGCGCCAGTGGCCCGCAGCCAAACCTTTTGCCGGAATCTCTCCATCACTTGGGAGCCTCTCAGGGGGTATACAACGGCCTCACCTAGGCAGCGCCCACGCGTTGATGGACAGCACCCAGCTTGATTGACGGCCTGCAGCCTGTTTGAATCACGTGCAACCGGAACCCCTGCATGTCCCTTTCCCAGGTTTATACCACCAACAGCAACCAGCACTTCGATACCAGAGATATGGTAGGGTGGGACAGGGCTAGCACTACGTGTTCAGGCTAGGGCATGTGTACGATGGCATGACTGGGGACGTGTATTCAGAGGTTCGGGTGCATAAAATTTGAAAGCCAGATAGATTGGCATGGCGGAGAAAGCTTACGGAATGGCCCGCCCCCATGTGACATGGCGCGAACGGCAGCAGGCGTACAGAACGCAGAGAATGCACTTTGTAATGTCCGCCGCTTTTGTAAAGAAGATCCGCCGTCTACGGAAAGCTTCCTGCTTCAATGGGCGAAGTAGGCGCGTGATTCTTTCCATGGCAACCATACAGACGGTCCCGTTAAATGTTGAATTGTTTACCACAGCAGCTTCCATTCGCCATACTAATTTGTAAATCCGGAGAGCTAACGATAACCGAGGATTTACCCCCGTTTAGGTGGGGGTTCAACCCGTGGACCGGCTGTATGAGGACGGCTCTTGCTTTTTCAAGTTCCTGTTTAAGCCACATCCGCTGATTGCGGCGCGCGGCGATGCGCACCTGCAACAGCTCTATGGCTCCGAATCCGTTGATTACGTTGCTTGGCACTGGTAAGGTGACGGTGGTGAGGATAGTTGTAAGGCAAAGGCGTCGAGCCAAAAAGGAGCTAGCTGCGATAGCGAAGAGCTGGAATTTGGCAATGAGCTGTGATAACCGGGGCCCGTGGGGCGGCAAACATCCAGGACAGCGTCAAAAAACGGGCCGCTGTCAGGGTGGTGCAGGGCGGGGTACTTCACTGCATGGTGTCGGACAGCGAATGCAGCGGGCGTGCCAACTACCTACGCACACACTGTGACAGGCGGCATTTCGACGCGGACGGCATGTCGGAGAAGGGCATCATGGCATCGGAGCTGAGCAGGGTGTTGAGCTGTGCGGAGGGGATGGCACGTAAAGTGGATGTGGATTTAGACCAGCGGCCCATGCTACTCGTCACGGATTTCAACGGTAAGTGATAAGGGCCCCCACCTATCCGTGACCATGACGTCTCAATGTACGACCCAGCAACCGACAGTTGCTTTCGGTTGCTGCCTTGATGTCTCTTCGTCCGCATCCTCATCCTCTTGCTTCGCCTCCTGGACATAGTCTGGTTGCGGTCCCGAATGGTGTAGGTTGCAGTTTTAGTGGGAGCAGCGACTCAGTGGCTTCTTGTACGATCAGCGATAATATAATTTTTTTAGGCTACTAATAGGGAGCCTAATTTAGCTACCCGGTAATAACGGCCCCAGGCGAGGCCCCCAATCCCCTGGCATCGCCCTGTCCATCCTAGCGTTTCATGGGTTCCTTTACGATTTAAGAAGCCCAGAGAAGTATATATATTAATTATCACTATGAGAATTCTTTTCCCTCCAAACAGGCGCCGTTGATCCTGGCACGGCACGCTATATTGCTCTCTTGGCACCTTTTTGTGTAGCCCTTCTTAGCCGACGTCTGCGGCACCCAGCAAGCATTTAACTTCATAGTCCTGCCCTCATTCCACGTGCATGTGCACAACGCGTCGAAAATTAATCCACGCAATTAACACACATTGTCGAGTTCCTTGACGGCGCCATGAAGCAAACCTAGACTCTCTATCCCCATGCCCCCCTTTCATGTTCCTTCGTCTGCTGGCTGGCCGGCTGGCCGGTCCTTATTTATGAAAAACAGTCTTTCGTCAGATGGTCGCGAATCGGGAGCTCCGCCGCCTCATCACGCCCAACATTGTCGCGCGGCACATCGACCTGGGCCAGCATGCCCACGATGAGTTGGTGGACATCTTTGTGGACCTGTACCTGCTGTCACGTGCGCGCTGCCTGCTGACCAGTCGCTCAGGGTTCAGCAATATGGCCGTTTGGATGGGCGGGGCCAGATTACTGACATGCCATCAGGATATGACATGCTTTTAAATCCTCCATCCCACTGCAGGGGTTGCAACGGTATCTAACGGTATTCTAACAGGTCGAGACAACATCTGACAAGCTTATTTAGGCCCCCCTTGCGGCTTGTTGAGAAGAGGCCCATCGACGAGTCGCTCGGTAGGGATGCTAAGCTTCGTGTTTTTAGGGAAGGTGGTTGTTCAAAGGCAGGCAATTTGCTTGTCACGCTGGTAATATGCGTATCGGGAGATGGCGAGTGAAATATGCATATGAGGTTTTAGCGTTCCCTGAAACGATGGTGAGTTATGGCGCCGTGACGGCGTTGGTTTTGCTGTCTTGGGCTCTCTAGATCCTAAGCAGCGAGCGAGAAGGTGTAAAAGCGCGGCAGGTGTGCTGGCAGATTAGGTGATAAAAAAAGGAGGGCGAGGAGTTTGTTGCCCTGCCTGCCTCGGCAATATATTCATAAATTATTATTATTAAGGATATAAAAAACTTCTCTGGGATTTGGAATACATGAATAATAATGAGTGCAGGTAGGGTTTGGGATATGCCGTTAGTAAGGGCGATGAGTTCATAAGCTAATGCTGATCATTACGATGTGGGTCTGTTCGGGTGCATGGAAGAAATCTAGAACGAAAAATCCAGCACGTAGCCACGTCGTCGCTTCGCCTGTGTCGTCTTTCTGCTGCATCCTCATCTCGCTGCACTAGTAATACTGTTTGCGGCAGGGACGTCAGGACGTGAAATTAGATGGTGCATATGTATATGCGTGATGCATATATGCATGATAGGCGATAGTGCTGCGTAGTATACGCGCAGGGCGGGTTGTATGTATCAGCAGCCCATCATCGTGATGCATGCGGATCGTGATGCCTATCCGCCGATCTTGTTTACCACAGTTGGGGCTTATACGTTCATTCACATGGAGCGAGCTAGACCTAGAGGAGAGACCTAAAGGACAGCATATATGCATAACGTTTTTTGTGGAGTTCAATTCCACACGATGAAGATGTAACCGTGCTCGTACCATATCATACATCTTGCTGTTGGTGCTAATATATAACATGCAGCTCGTTGGATTTTGGCATATGCTCTTCAAGTTGCTTGGCGATGGGGACCGTGTCACAGCGTGTCTGAGATGCAGATTGATCTATTAAGCCAGTGCTGTTGCCGTCGCTCGACTGGTACGGCCGTGGTTGCTGCTGGTACGGCGGGAGGATTTTGCCGTACATGCATGCGTGGTTCCTTGTATGCACACTAAGTTACGTGTGCGTTGTGGCTTGGGGCCAGCTGGCCTTAGGGTAGGGAAGTCTCTGGCCGAGGGGCGAGCGGAGGCGCTGTATCTTTGCGCAACAGTGCGTGTGCGGAAGGCGAGCTTTAAAAACCGGTTGAGAATGCCGGCTATCATGTAACACTTAAACTGAAACTCC
The DNA here is from genome assembly GCF_000143455.1 of Volvox carteri f. nagariensis. NCBI lineage: Eukaryota > Viridiplantae > Chlorophyta > Chlorophyceae > Chlamydomonadales > Volvocaceae > Volvox > Volvox carteri. The sequence goes on from NW_003307608.1 coordinate 535,199, forward strand.
TTTTTTGGTTATTCCAGGATGCCCTAGTTGCCCACTGCGCGCACCAGACCTCCATGCCCACCGCAACCATCTCGCCCACCGCGCGCCCACGCAAATACAGCGAGCTGAATTTGCCCAGAACAAGGAGTGTCTTTTGGTGAACATATCCCTTTCTTAGACGTAGCGGGGTTCTCCATGTTACCCTGTAAAGCAGACGTTAAAGCAGACTTACTGTAACAGAGCTGTAGATTAAGCACGATAATTGTTTCAATACCTAACACGATCTGATCCACCTTACTGGCGTTCTTCCAAGGTCTACCATAAAATATGTATTTTATGACATGCTTCTGCCTGCCTGAACGAGTCGGTTCGCGACGAGCAGTTTTCTGGACCAGCCTGGACATTGCTGTAACCGTCCCACCTCGACGGCAATGACTGCTGTGGCCTCAGCTCAACCCCATAAGCAATAATTTTAATTACACACAAAAACAATTCCTTCTATGGGCCTGCCGATTTTTGCGGATGCAACTCCGCATTTATGCGGAACTTGCATTAACTTGCACGTACTTGCATAACATGCTGCCCTAAATTTTTAAAAACTTGGCCGCGGGTGCAGGCCAATTCGCAAGTTCACGTGTAAAGCATATCCGAACATGCAACCGACAGCTCGACCTCACCGCCCAACGAAGCCCACTACTCCTAGATTCCTCTTATCGCTGTTTTATCATTTCTGCATGCCTGACGTTTTCTTGTTTTAGAACCTTTAATTGCATGCCTGTGTCTGCGTCTGCGGCCGAATTGGCAGGTGGTCGGCCATGCATGTTAGGTTTCCACAGCCAGTAGAGGGCCAACTGGCGACAATATCGTCTGCGCCGTGAAGCCGTGTACAGGATCATTACATTTGGCAGGACCGGCGCCTGCTTTGAGATCTTCAAGACGGGCTACCAGGGGATTGCACACACATCGATAAACAGACAAAACGCACAGCAGTACATCGAGGGGGACGTGTGCACGCTTTCTGCTAGAGGGAAGCAGCTTCTTCAAGTGTGTGCTTCGTCGTGTAATCCCTCCATCCCCATCTAGTGTTTGGAACTAACCTTTCCCCTATCTGACATCATAACCTCTCGTCCTCAGACACCTCCTCCTCTGCTACTGTATACTCCGCCTCCATGCAATACGCAACACGCAGAACGCCGTTGCTTCCCTCCCTATCCATGCATCCGCCCGCCTCGTAATCCAGACTACCGTGCATGTAGTACCTTCGCTGTTTCGGCCGCTGCGATGCTGTTTCAGCCACGTGCCGCATGCGCGCCGCAAGGACTTCCGCCGGTTTCAGGACCCCTTTCTTACACCGACACCGACACCCCCACACCGAGACAAGTAGGAATCGGTGTGTCGCCTGACGGTTGTTCATGCCCCGGACCCATCTCCTCCTGCGGACTAATGATAAGAGAGCGGCTTGTCCCCACCCCCTAGGCCTTATAGCCCGACAGCTCAACCCCCATGCTCCTGCATCCCCTTCACCCCTACCTCCCTCCCTCTCTTCTCTTTTCCACCCAACTCTAAACGCCATCTGACACCCAGGTCTCCCAATTAACTAATCCACTTCATCCTCCGTGCTAGTGAAACCGCTGCTGCTGCTGCCACCACCCTCATCGCTGTCCTCATCCAGCATGAGCTCACGGACCAAACGGGAAGACGGATTGGCGGGAGGTGGCGCCGCCGCCGCCACCACACCTGCACGCTCCGCGTGAGCTGGCAGCTGTGGCAGCGGCGCTGCGGCCGCGCCAGAGGCGGCGGCGCCGCCGCCGCCACCAAAGAACCTCTGCTCCACCAGCGTCCGCAGAACATCCATCGCTCCAGGCATGTCTGACAGGAACTCCAGCACGGGCTCCGGGAAGCCGGCATCCGGTGTCCAACCCGCGGCTACCAGGTTCTCCAGCAGTGTACGGCAGGCTGCCTCGGCGCGGGGCTCCACAGGCGCGGTCGCTGCACCCGCCTCCGCGGCGGCAGCACCCGCCATGCCTTGGTGGCGCTCTGCCAGGGCTCGCTCCCACAGGGCTGCGTGGTCAAAGTGCAGTTGTTGGGGTGCAGGCTCGCCGCTGTAGAGACCCATGGAGGCGAAGGTAGTGTAGCGAAGCCGATGGCCGTAGACGAGGAGCTCCTGTTGGGGTTCGGGGGGTGAGGAAGGACCAAAAGGGGATGTGGGGGCTGGGGGAGAGGGCGGCGGCGTTTTCTTCGTGCGCGTGTGTGTGGGGGGGCCAGGGCGGGGGGGGAGGGTCAAGGGGGGAATCGACGAGCCACGTGAACGAGTGAAGTTGATGCCAAGGATAAACTGATACGCCAGAAGTAAAGGATAAGTCATAACTAACCAGTCGGGGCGTGTGAAGAAAGAGTCTTAGCGATGATGTTAGTAGTCATGATGATAGCGGAAAACTACCTACCTAGCCGCCAGCACTAAAATAAAAAACAGAAAGAAAGCAGGAACAACCGTCCGTAGTGTTCTAAAGGTAAGTGTTAAGGCGGTGAGTGGTAAAGGCCATTTAAGGGACCGTGGGGAGTGACAGAGTCAGGTTCATGGAAGAGAAGGGACTTAAGGTATCGGTTTGCCAAGGACAGGAGGTCCTCTAAGTCGCGTTTTGCGAACTTAAAAGCCATGAAGGATGCGTTTGGCGGGAAGGGAGACTGTGGAACTGTAGGACTGCTGCAGAACTTTATGTTCATGCCATGCAAGGAAAAGAGGATAGCGGTGCAAGGGGCCAGGGATATCCCCATGGGGATATCTCGCAGCCTTGTTGCACGTGACGTGGGCCAAAACGAATGAAAGTTGCGGACAGAAGGGCAGAGAGAGGAGAAGGTAACATGGACCTGAAGTGGACCGTGAAGTAGGCAGTTTGGGATAGCCGTCGTCCTACTGGGAGTACCTGGCTGCGAGGGTTAGGGCCTTCACAGTTTTCAGAGGTTAAGGTAGGGTGGGTGGCGCCAGGCTTTGGTGGGGAAATGCGCACGAACAAACAAAAGACGTTAGCAAAGAGGAAAAGCCGTGATGGATGAGGTCTTCCAGGACACCGATGGGGAGGTGATGGGGAAGATTAGCATACAAGCGGTTGAAGTCGCGAGCTTGAGCAGGGTAAAATATGGGATGTAGGGGACTGGGGGCAGCAGCAGCAGCAGTAGCGAGCCTGGCGCTGTGAGAGGGCCCAGCAGCAGTAGAGGGGGCGCAGCAGGGACAGCGGGCAGGCGCTGGGGCGCGGGAAGGACCGGCGCCTGGGGCGGCAAGGGGGGAATGCGCGTGAAAGAACGGAAGTATTATAGGCTGGAGCAAGTTGCATAAACGGTCCACAGAGGCGCCCTGCTATTGGGGTGGGTCTCAGTGAAAGCCGGGGAGGCCATGGAGGGCATGGAGGCGCGGTTGGAAGGAGCACTAAAGAGCGAAAGGTAGGAGTGTCGAAGGAAAACCGGTACGGGTGTCGACTGGGAGACAGCATAGTCCAGGGTAAAAGGGAAGGCTGGGCGAGGGGATAATGTAGCTAGCACGAAGGGACATGGAGGATGACAGCCCAGAATTCAACTTCCAGAATTAGGCACACCGACGACAATCACCTGAACACTTGGGAGGTATTGATTGTCCGGTGGGACTAGTTCCCCCACGTCATCCAAGACTGCTCGCATGGACACGGCGATGGACCCGAGCGCGTTGAGGCCCTGCGCCATAACTCGCTCTCGCTTCGCCACCACGGTTGCGATGTCCCTGTGCTCATCTGTCCTAACGACATGCTGTTCGTTGCTATGATTATGATTGCTGCTGCTTAGTCGCGAAAGCAGCTCTTCATGTTCTCGTAGCAGCTGCGTCAGGGCAAGAACGCTTGGGTGCTGACAGCCGGAAGGCTGAGGTGCTGAGGCTGCCTGAGGCTCATCCGCAAGCACGGCTTGAAATTTAGAGCACGCAGATGTCACATTCGTTGCAAGGGCGAGTAGCGACCGCTCGCTCATGTTAACCAGGATAATACCAGGCTGCCAAGACGGCTTACAGACTTATTGCCATTGCACTTAGAGTATATAATACTACGCGCTTGGCACGCAAAGGACGCTGCGATGTCCGTTTATGCAAAGACTTGAATGGCATGCACGCCGTTCTTGACAGGTGAACTGTCCAGTAAAGGATCAAATGTAATCTAAATATGCCTGCAAAGCTATAGCATGGGGAATTTGCTTATCAGTACCAGAAGATGCCGCCAAGATGTAAACCAGAGAGTGCTTGCAGCACCGCTGCTTCTTTGTCACAAAGACCGAAAATTACAGTCCTTTGTTATTAGGAGCTATCTTAAGAGGTGTTTAAGTGACTTTTCCATGCACGAAACGGGGGTGCGGGGACCCGCAACTTTCGGAGTACCGTACCACCAACCACCAGCACTAACGACCCCTTTCGGCGGTCCAGCGCGCGTCCAGCCTTGTAAGCCACCCTCAAAAGAAAGGAAACAATTTTCTGTTGCATAACAAATATGACACTGCCGTCACTGCAGGTGGCGGCACTGTCCAACCTTCGCATCAGGTCAGCCGCAGCCGCCTACCAGGAAACGACACTTCAAAGTGTATGGAACGGTACGACAGTACAGCCATGTCGTGTCTGCTGCAGCAGAACTGTATGACAAAGTATGGTGGTACAGCAATGTTGCGCTACGATTCCAGGCTCTCATGCGCTTCTGCTGAAACTCCCCCTGAACTGGACAACCCTGAATGACCAGCACTTTGCATCTGGCGCTCTTTTGGGGTCATCTACGTAGAGGAAACGACAGGAAGCGGAACAGAGGGGACGGGGCATGGAATTTATTCGTAGCTTGCCTAATGCACCCTGCACACAAACTTTGACTGAATACCCATATCCTAATTTCATTTAATAAAGCCTTTATTAAAATATTATCGCAAAAAGCACCGAAGGCTGTTGGTTGAAATCCTTGCTGGCCGAGCACGCTCGAGCATGAAACCGCACGCGAACAGCTCTTTAGCGTCTGGGCCGTACCGGATAGCTACCGGGCTGACTGGGCGGAGGGGGAGGAACCTTTGCAGCATGGAGACATGGTGCCCGCAATTTATTACAACGCGGGCGACGCGTGCGTTGCTGTTGGAAAGAGCGTTCTGTGAGACGCGCAGGCATCTTGCTCATGACCATAGCAGCCCACCCTGCCGAGTCCCGACCTACCTATCGGGGACCTGTAGCGACAGTACACGGGGACACGCGGCTTACGGAGCTGCTGGACAATGCCTCTCTACATCTCAAACCGACGTGGATGGGGCATGCTGCTGTCCCGGAGGAAGTTATCCACTCTGTACGGCATTGTTACGGCATTATGACTTAGTAGACACCTGTACGGCATTTCACTATGTCGGGCAAGTACCGATGCCGTAAGGGCCCTTCCTTCATATTGCGTATAAATACATGCCTTGCAGTATCGGCGATTTCTTATCGTGAAGGTGCATGTGACGAATGTTAGTTGTGCTGCAAGATTGGGCTCAACATAGTAACTGCAACTAACCTTCGCTTGCGAAGCTGTCCGGAACGCATAAACCTCTATCGCACGACTATAAATAATTTGAATTTAACCACCTATTATCGCTTCTACGACTAGGTAGAGCGTCTGTTCACTGTAGGAACATGGCCATGCTACCGGAAGTCATCGCCATCCTGGCGCTGTTGGCCTGCCAAGCTCAGTCACATTTATTGCAAACGGAATCTGTGCGTCGCAACCTTATTGTGGAGGTAGGCTCGCAGTTACGTCCGTTTGCGTTTGGGAATAGTGTAGCCATAAGGTAACGGCCTTTCTGCCTGCTGCTGTAGGTTGGAGACGCCGCAAATCAGTATTCCACCGGTAGGATGTAAAAGCCTTAGCAAAAGCGTTTCATCGCAATGTTTTGCTAACACGCAAATTGGCTTCGGTTGGCTTTCGGTACTCGCAGCGAAACCATGTTCAGGAAACGAGACGAGCTTTATGGGCTGCTTTCTTGCCTCGTCCAACGCTGTAAGCTCTCGGGTTATGCGTCTCACCTGGCCGTGGTGATACTAATTAAGGTGGTGGACATGTCTGTGCCTCGACAGAGAGCGCTTCTGCAGCATGCCCACTCCAAATCCAACAACGTCTACCAACCTTTTTCAGACCTATTGATCAAGCGTTTCAGTATTCTTTAACACCTATGGCATATTTAACCGTTCCTCGGGGCAAATGCTTCTTCCAGTTCCAAGGCCATGCTTCAGAACTCGCCAAAAAAAACAAAAATAATGAACTACAAACGTCATTCATTGGGCTACCGAAAGCCTAAGCCATTGCACCCAAGTAATGCATGTAGTCAATGGCAGCATCCATACCACGCCTTTGATATCGCAACTGATAAGTACAAATCACATTTCGTCAAGCTTACGCCTGTGCCCTATGTGACTGCTCGTTGCCGCAGAAAGACTATCCATGGGGCTCGCCCGAGGTGCGTCGCGCGTGTGCGTGCGTGTGCGCAAGGAAATGGGACGGGATGGGTTGGGCCCGGCGGCAATGCCTGCCGGGCGAGGCTCCCTGAAGAGATTGAGGCTCGTACACGTGTCCCATAATGCAGCCTCAAGTAAGGAACAGTGTTACCACCGGAAGAGAGAAGTCCGTTCGGATTTGGGCTTGACGACCCTGACTGGCTAAAATAGAGATCTCAACCTCACGGCTACAAGTTAACCCTCCGTACCTTTTATATTTAAGTAATCTACAAAAGAAGGTAAGCTTAAGTTGGCATTAAAAAATGGACAAAGCTATGTCGCCAGGACAGAAAGGAGACTGCCGTAACTGCCCGACACTGCCCGACAGAACCTCTTCGTAAAAAAAACTATGCCCAATCTGTCTACGTTTCTCAGCCAAATAATTCCCGCGCAGAAAATTGTTGACATCGCATCCTGTTCCTATGTTATAGAATATAAAAGATTGTGGCAAAAGGTACAATCTCATATGAAATAGGATGGCCAATGGGCCGTTCTAGAAGCCCGCCATCACTCACCACCCAAATCACACCCCTGCTGCGTGTGAGGACTATGCCACCGCATTGGTTTCTTGGCCGCAAAAGCATTTGGCAACTTACGCGAGTTCCATTACATAAGCCCTATTGTGGGCAAAATCGTGTGCACTTTGGGCATGTTGATGACCACCCGTTAGTTCCTAATGCGTGGTGTTGGAATTTGCCATTGTGGGGAAACCCTGTTCTTCCAGAAAAAAAATTGAATGTCCAGTTAGATAACATCCGCCCGGGACTAGAATTTCGTCATCAAGCCCTCCTGGGCTGTAAAGCATTGCATACGTTGGGAGATGTTCTTTGCGCGCGAGAGGCCTTGGATGGAGTTATGAATGCAACGGACCAAGCAGGCCTAGCAATACGCAAGGCTTGGCATCAAATAGTGGATAAATACCTCCAACCGCAAACCCCACTAGCTAAATCCCTGTGCACCTATCGTAAATGGCAGGAATGTATGGATGCTATTGCCGCTCTTCTAGATGATATTCCAGCGAATTGGAGACAGGCGGCTAGTCTTTTGTTGCCGCTGAGTGTAGAATCTAGGGAAGCGATGGTGCCCCCTATTGAGTCGGTTACTCAAACCCTAGTGTCGAGGCTTGGTTGGAGATGGGGTGTAGGGCCTCCAATCCGATTCCAACAATTATCCGTTAAAATAGCGACTAATATGCAACTTTCACCTTTTTCGATGGCTCGCCGTGTGGCCCATACCCTTTTCATCAAAGAGGCGACGGGTTCTTCTGAGATATTGGATGAAGCTATTTTTCTTTTGCAACGGACATTCCATCGTTTATGGTTTCATTTACGGTGGGAAAATGAACAAAAAGAGATTTGGTGGCGTCTTGCGGTTGATGGGGTGCTATGTTAGGAAATTCCCATCTTAGGATGTCGCGCCCAACGATATGTGGTTGTGGAGGTTATCCAATAGGTTCAGTGGGAGGTGTATCCCCTCGCTATCATCATTTCTGGGCCTGTCCGGTGGCACAGGCAATAGCAGACCAACTTACTCTTTCAATAGGATTGCCAGTCTCAAGGGAGCAACTTTGGCTTATCCAAGCCCCACAATCAGTGCAACAATGTGTTTGGGAAATTGTGGCTCTTGCTGCGGTGTCAGCCATGGAGCATGGGAGACGTTATATGGCTGCAAACATGAAAACCAACCCGGCACTGTTACCTGGTCCTTCCCTTACGGAAGAAGCAATTTGTCGAGTTATTGTTGATTTTTGGGGCCGCATTCAGGGTTTCGCAGCTTTAGGAATTCCACGAAAAGGTTGGGAATCCGTTGGCGCACATCACCCCTTTTTGAGGATTATATCTGGCAAATTGATTTGTTCGCGAGAGCGGTTACCGATGAGAGGTTAATTATCTGAGATGATAATCTTTTGGTATATTAGTCTCTACTGCAGTGCACGGCCAGCTGGCCCGATGGCTCTACTCTTCGGGAGTCTGGAGCCCACTGTAACAACCACACACACACTTTGGGCGTTTGGGTGTGAAAAAAAAAGAGTTCTAACGCACCTGCAAAAATTCAATCTAACGCAAATCTCACGGCAGATGCTTGTCGTACTGAACCCCACGTCAGTAATAAATCGGGTACAGGACTACTAGTCGCATCCGCTTTTTGGAGCGAAGCTGTTCGAAGCGAGTCTACCAGTCCGACCTCTTTTAACTTCTTACCATGTCGTCGTGCAGTCCGCATTGGCGCTCATGAGGAATATCATTAAGGAGTTAAGGGGTTGTTTAGACCGAAGTGGAGAGTCATGATTACTCTATGACATAAAACATTGGCAAGTCCCTTTGTACAGTGTGCTTATCTGCCGTACATCATATTTTGCCTTCCACCATTTTGCTATACCATCCCAATTCAGATCCGCTACCCGGCGGATGGCTCCCCATGGGGCGTCCATCTTACGGGCCCTTATCCGGACGGTACGACCTACCTAGTGTCATGGTAAGAGAATTGCCAGAGGGAATATAATTGAAAAACTCTTTTTAGGGTTTGTCCAAGGATGAAAAAATTTGGAACCCTAAGAATTGTGTGTGCAAGAAAGAAAACCCTGAGATATAACAGCGGGTAGGGGAAGTTGGAAGGTTTGATATGGAAGTCCAGGGAAGCTTGACCTGACGGTCAACGGTCAAAGGTCCCTGCAGATTCTAGCCTTAGGTGTTTGAGCTTCTCCCCAGGCAAGGGGCGGATAGACGTGAAGCGAACGCCAGGGGGAAGGGGCACTTGGGGTTTCTCTGTCCTCCCTGATTGTGATTCTTGTTGTATGTTGTATTCTGTTTGTCCCGCGCATGCATTCGTTGCCTCGTGTGGTAGGAACCTGCCGTACATGAGCCCCAGCCCCGGCCCCAAGCCCTCCCCGACTTTGCCTCTGTCCTTCCGTCCGTCCGTCCGTATATCTGTCCATCCTCATCAGGCTCACTGGTGCACCCACCATCGGCCGCAACCCCGCGCAGCCCAACACCAGCAGCCTCATAACACACGCCGCAGTGACCCCCGCACAAGGTAACCATCACCGAGTCCATCCTCGTTCGTCCTTGGCGGATGTTTGCGGTGTCGACAACACTGAAAAATGATAACAATGATATCATTGGCCTACTTCTATGACCGCACATCCGCCTGTGACCCCACATATCAATACCATCACCTCAATACCATCACCTCAATATCATCACCTCAATGACACACTGGTAGCCCTGTCATTGGCTTAGTCCCCCCCCATCCCGGCTGACCCAGCGAGTGAGCCACACCTCCACCTCCACACGTGTCAGCAAAATTGAGATGTACAAATCATATTTATGTCGGTGCAGCTGAATTACAGCCGAGCTACAGATGTCCGCACCAGCGTATGCGCATTACTCGCTGCTACACGGCACGAATCATCTTTTGAGCCGGCGGGTTTCCCTGGCCGGGTGTGCGGTGTTATACCACGACCTCAGAAAAGTACCGGTCGGCGGATGCAGATCCCGTGGTGATATACCATACAGAATACTGCGTGCGGCTGTACGAGCAGAGCCCGCAGTTGTGTCTCCCGGCCGCTTTAAGCTGTCCTAGGCTGTGCTGTGTTGCGCGCTATGCTCCGCTGTGCTATGCTGTGCTATGCCTTACCACGTCTGCCGCATGTATCCGACTTGCCCGCATGTATGTATGTATGTATGTACATAAATCTGCAGGTGGCACAGAAACTAGATTCGCGGGCTCAATCATAACGTACTTACGCCTGTACAGCGATACCACGTTGGCCAATTACTCGTAAGTTACGTCCCGGCATGGCGGCAGGGACTGACGAGTAGGGGGCTGGCGCGCGCGTGTGTGTATAGGTGATGGTGTCGGGGTGGGAGGTGCTGATACCCATGCATGGATGTCCTAGCTTAGAGTTGCGAGCATGACGGTTCAAATTGTACGGCATGTCCCTTTATTTTTATTCTTAACTAAAGGATGGGTTCTCTCACCCTCGGTCGTTGCCCGCCGGGACTATAGGTACCTCTCGCCGTACATCCACCACGTCATTCTTGCCAACCTGGCACCCAGTACGACGTATAACTACAAAGTAAGCTGCCGCAATGGCAGCCTGGCCGGCAACTACAGCTTCAAAACGCTACCGTAAGTAGTGCAGTAGTGGTGGTGTAGTGTAGTAGCTGGTAGACAGTACGGCACGCATGTCAACTACAAATACCCCTGATCTGCACCTCGAGAGGCCTTTTCAGCGGCCAGCTACTGCAAGTAGAATAATTCGCGATTTATTGCTTGCTCTCATGGTTTCTTGCACGGCATGCCGCCGTAAGCGTGTCGTACAATGGATCTCTAGACATGCATGACTGCTGCTTAACCATCTTGACTGTCTATCTGCTTCGTTTGTACGTCATGCTCGTCTGCTTCGATTGATGACAACCACATTAACCGAATCGGTTACTATTGAAACCGCAGCAAGAAGACGGCCGGCGACGGATCCTCGCCGTACCCACTACGGATTGGCATTATCGGTGATGTGGGTCAGACGCGCAACAGCACTGCGACTCGAGATCAAGTCGTTTCTAACAACCCCCAGGTAGTTATCCACGTTGGCGACAACTCCTACGCGGACAACTACCATGCCTCCAACCCCGACTTAAACAAGGCTGGGGGCACCAACCAACAGTGAGTAGTTATTGCAGGGTTTAGGAGCAGCAGGGGTTCTGGTTTAGCTGGCTTCGTTCACGCACGCAGCAGCTCCCCTGCAGCAGCTCCCATGCCCGTTAACATACATCCATACCCACGCACATCTAACTAACTACATACATACGTGCATGCATAACGCAAAGTTTACGTGTATATATGCCGGACTATCGACCCACACACGCATACACGAGGGGCAGATGTATTACATGGAATCCGTGTGCAGATGTGCACATGCATGCGCAGATAGACCCGCGCACACACGCACTCATGCACCCAGAGAATGTAATTCATCCATATGTGCGCCCAAGTGTTGCTGGTTGGCTCGCTCGTTCGCCATGATCATCCTCTTGCGGCTGATCCTTCTTCACACCTACAGGCGCTGGGATTCATTTAACGTACTCTGGGAGCCGCTGTTCAGTAAGGTCCCCGTCCTCAATATACCTGGAAATCACGAGATAGGTGCGTTGTCGACTGATAAATGTCATTGTTGACCACATAGTATTTTTTAGGTGGGTTACGAGTTTGCTAAATTGTTAAACCTCGTTCATAAATTTCGTTCGTACGTACTTATTACGTACGGAATACTGATGCGTAAAGGGTAGCTAGGCTGGTGGCAGCTGCTGCCGCTGGTCAAAGAGCTACTGGGGGAAATTACTGAGGAATAATAATGGAGCAATATGTATATGCACGGGAGCGCACGCACACGCACGGCGTCTATCTGTCTACCTATCTATCCCTGCCGGGATATTTCAATATATGTTCGATATGCGCGTATGTCATACATAATATGACATATACATACGTGTCATCGCACGTCGGACTATTTCTATGAAAAAAATAGTGTCGGCTTATTACACCGATACTGTAATAATTCTTTCATGTCTGAACTCTCTGCAATATGCAACCAGACGCAACCAGACGCATTTTGCTCTTGTTTATAAGTACGGCGGCGTATATGTGCGTGTGCGTGCGTGATCGCAGAGTCGACGGGCATCAAGTCGACAATCTCCCTCACCACCACCTCTTGGAGCTTCCCCTCCAATTATCCCTTCCAGGCGTACGCCGCCCGCTTCCCAGTTCCCGGCTCCACTCCCGCCTCCTTTGGCAACATCACCGCCAACATGTTCCATTCCACGGTACTGGGGGGTGTCGCGACGCTCATCTCCATCAACAACTACATCGCATTCCAACCGGGTAGTCCTCAGTACAAGTGGGCCCTATCCGAGTTTAAGAAAGTGAACCGCACCCAGACGCCGTGGTTGTTCGTACAGGTACGAAAGTACAGAATAAACGCCATCCGTGAGGCAACACCTTTAACCATCCAGCTTAGCTACGTTGGTGGTATTGTTGGTTCGCTGTCTACTAGTATTATTGTATTGACTGGCTGGTTGGGCAGTTGGGTATGGTTATTTTTCTTGCTGGATTCATGATCCAAGGGCATCCTGTTGGCGCGCGTCGCCTATGCATGTAAAAGAAAAAACGTATCACTTAAAGATGAAATCTTATTGGTAGGTTTTACTTGTAATATCTTTGCTTCATTAAGAGCTCTCATTTCAGCTTGCATATATGTGCACACGTGTACGAGGGTCGATGGATGATATTGTTGTTTGTGCTTTTCGCCAAACCTCCCCGGCAGGGAGTTGCCTATTTATTGACGCCTTAGATTGATTGTTTCCCTATTTGCATTAAGCCGTGCATTCCGGTACAAGTTTTTCGCGGCGCCCTCGGCCCGCTTGCCTACTGGTACTGGTCTCATACCAGTACCAGTACCAGTACCAGTACCAGTACCACCACGCGCTGCATGCATCTCCCCTCGCTACCCCTCTCAAGGGCCCCGCCGACCACTGCACCGCACTGCCTCTCCATCATCTCCGCCTGATTCCCCCACTGACTGACTGGTTCATTAATATTGCTGTCTCATCCGCATCCCATCACCTCCTATGCTGCACATGATGTCGTACGATTGTACGCAGTTCCACACGTCAGCCTACCACACGTACACCAACCATTACAAGTCCATGGAGTGCTTCCTGTCCATTTGGGAGCCTATCTTCTATCAGTGAGTATTGGAAGGGGGCTTCGCCTACATTCCACCATCAAACGCAGCTGCGCCGTGAAGATTGCCATGGCAGGACATGGCAGGACATGCCGCAAAGCAGCAAACAGCCCTCTGCGCGTTCGTGTGATTTGCTACACCACACAGTAATCGCCTCCACCAGTCTATCTGGAGATCTAAGATCTACGCGGTGGGGATATTCAATCCCTGGTTGTCCCAGGGTAGTATCCTGGAGGGCGAGATCATCACGGGAGCTGCATCCGCCGATCGGTGGTACTTTTCTGAAGTCGTGGTATAATAGCTGGCCAGCCTCTACCCAGACGACGTCACCCAGTTCTGGCTTCTTTGGGCTTCCCCTTTCGTCACCCTTTTTGATGAAAACACGTTGGGGAAAACAAAGTGGATGCTTTCCCCTTCTGGGAACAAATTGGTCTGTTCCCTTTAAAGGGAAAAAGAAACCGTCTACGATAACAACCTAACGGCCCAAGGCCACAACGTACTGTTGCAGTGCACCTAGCTTTTCATACCCTTAGTCATCCCCATAGGGTTGTCACATGTTTTTTTAATTGCAGATTTCGTTTTGCTGTCGATACCTCAATACGTACGGCACGCCATGTACGGCAAGCCAGCAGATATTCCACAAGAGATACCTCAACATGTATTCATACGTATGGCAACAAAATGGATTGAAAGTACGACAACTTAGGGACACATGCGTGCGGCAAATCCTTTTCTAATGTATGTATTTGCAGGTACGGCGTTGACCTTGTTTTTAACGGTCACGTGCACGCATACGAACGTACCCACCCGGTTTACAAATATCAGAAGAATACATGCGGCCCAATCTACGTCACTGTGGGTGACGGTGGCAATTTGGAAGGTCTGTACCGCGACTTTGTCGACGACATCAGCTCGAGCGCCGGCAAGCCACGTTGTGAGGTAGGCGAGTGATCGTGTGCACCTGTCACTATACCTGTTCCGTAGTAGTGCATGAACACTGCTTCTAACCGCATCACACCGGCTAGTTCGTAAATTAAGCAATAATATATAATGTTGGAAATGGCAGCCATCTATGTATCTCTTAGCAGTATGTGTAGTCCCAAGCCAGGATTGCAGTCAAAACAGGTTCGTACACATCCTACTGCTTTTGCTGCTACTGGTGCTGCTGCTACTACTTCTGCAACTGCTACTGCTGCTGCTGCCACTGATTTAAAACATTGCGAAATTGCTGCTATTGCTGCTGCTTGTTGTATTCTGGGCATATCACTGGGCATCTGCATCCGCCGATCGCGGTACTATTCTGTAGCAGTTGTAGTCGTGGTGCAACACTGCTACTGCTGCTACTGCTCTCGCAGTTGTTCACGGCTTCCGGGCTCTCGCCAGCTGCGCTCTATTACCAGAACCCCGGCGGGTGGAGCTCCTCGGGGCCCAGGCCGTCTAACTGCCCGACAATGAGTTTCCAACCAGCAACCGGTCTGGAGGGCGGCCCTCCGCTGATGCTGCTCAACACAACCGCGGGGCAGCCGCTCCTGGGGTTTTGCCAGAGCAGCCAGCCACTTTGGTCGGCGTGGCGCGACCCCAGGTATGTTTGTATGTATGTTGGCTGGTATACGTAGCTAGCAATCTTTTGGGCTAGCTAGCTACCAAATGATTGCCAGGAATATAAACCAACGGAAATTTAGTCCGTTTGTTGCAGTTTCCAAGATGTATATTAATTGAGCGTACATGCACACACGTACACGCCGGCATGTGCAAGGCTGAGTGCCGTTGAAAAGGGAGCTCAACGTGCTGTGCTTGCTGCCTTTGTCTGTCTGTCTGTGTTCCTGTCTACCGCCTGTGTACTAGGTGCCGTACCTCTATGCGGGGCGTTACACACATGGCAATCATTTCGGTTTTATTTGTTCCCTTATCACATCCGCTTAGCTGTAAGCCTCCCTGGTGTTGTAGTATTGCGACTTCAGAAAAGTACTGCCGATCGGCAGATCCAGATCCCGTGATATGCCCTACGTAATACAACACCTGGACATGAGATATACATACTAGGCAGGCGGCTGGCAGAGGTTAAGGCCTGACTTCTGCTCCCAGTCGACCCGGGTTCAAATCCGCCTGCCGGCTCCTCGGGTGTTTGAGGAGTGATGTAATGGGAGGTGGCCCCCCATCCTATGGACGGTGTAGGACGTGATAATATCAACTTGCGAGCTGACCAGGAACTAAGTTGATGCGCCGTTGATCCGCTAGATTTGGTTGGATGCTGGTGGTGAGTTGCCGAACCCAACGAATACATTCTGAAGTCGGATGGGGTGACGGATTAGGGTGCCCCTCTAGCAGGGGAGAGCAGGGACTGCCCCGGGAAAGGGGGCCGCTGGCGAAGTTAACCACCCTGTAACAACATACATACATGCGCACTGATGAACCTGATGAAGCGCACCCATTTATCCTCCCACGGCTATGGTAGCTTGCTTCATTTAGCGACCGGCAGTTCGGAGTTCTGCGTTCCCCACACTCGTGCGTTCAACCCCTCGCAAAAATCCAAATAAACGTTTTGCTTCTTTATCCCCCACCCACCCACCCCCCGCCAGCTTCGGCCATGCCATCCTAGACCTGATTTCGGACACCACGGCGAGGTTCCGGTGGTACAAGAACCTGGTAGGATTGAAGGTGCGTGCGGACATGAGAATGTATCCCCCCCAGGGGGGGATTCATTATTAATTAGGGGAGCGAGGAACGACACATTTTCTACGGTACACAAGTACACATGCACACTTGTGCATATATAGGTACACTGCAGCAGTGTGTGCATGCATGCACTTGCAGTGCTCGCGGGTGCTCTATATATACACTGACTGTGGGACGCATACCAGTAGCGGCATTCTCACGCTTGGATGGCAAGGCAGAAGTCCTTAAGTACGCTTTGTGGGGCCTGCTGAGGCGGCATCGCAGGGTGCAGAACATGCCATTCAGCCATTCATCAGCCATCGGCATTCAGTGACAATTCGGTGATTTCCTCTTGACAACGGCTAGGGACACAAAGCAGAGCAGCGCGCACTGAAAATTTTGAGCGGAAGGGGTTGCCAACATACTGCCCAACCAACATACTGCTTAGCCAACATACTGCCCAACCAACATACTGCCCAGCCAACGCAATGCCCAACAGCCTTTGCACGTGTCCCACTGATTGGAGCCGCACGTATGATGTATCAGGTATGTCTGTATGTCCGGTGTACGGCACTCCCCTCAGGTCGCCGTCGACGATGTCGTACTCGAGCGCAAGGACGCGTGCGTGAACCGCCGCCGCCGTCAAAGCCGCCGAGCCCGGAGAATTCTTGCATAGCCTAGAGGAGTAACAGATCAAATTAACATCCTTCGTTAGAAGCTGATGATAATAATATTTTCCCCGCATGTACATGCTATAATAAGCAAAGTGGCGACGTCGCGAAGTACTTGGCCAGCTGGCTATCTGCCATGCAACTTCTGTTGTGCATGTACTGTAATGAGTAGAGTAAGGACGAGATACGAATAAAGGGAAGCGGAAACAATTATACGAGTTTACTGGCTAGTTGGTTCTTGACAACCAAATGTCCGCCTAGACGGAACTAACCAAAGTAAGGATATACTCTTGTTGGAGTACGATGTACGATAGTACGGCAGGAGTTGTTCCGCCTATGCGTTACAAGTAATAGTAATAAGAATATGTTAGTCATTACCGTATTTAACGGAATGCTCATAACATTCTCCCCCTCTTAAAGTCTGTTCGTCCTCGACAGACCCGCTTCAATTCCGCCGCCACGGATAACCGTGTAAGAGCAGAGCAGTAAGCGCCTCACTGACGGGATTGCTGCGAAGAAGAGCGAGAAGAAGGAGTGTCCAGGCAGGTGGTCGAATCACGCGGCCAGAACGAGTAGTACGCACCTCAGGAATAGGAGTTTGCGCAGGAGTAGGAATTGGAGGCACGACAGGAGTAGTCTCAAGGGGAGGAGACTCAGGAAGAACATTATCCGGAGTGTTTTGGGACGAAGGGCCAGGAATAGGATTTGTCGCGGGAGAGGATGCCCAGTAATCACGCAGGAGATCAGCGCAGTTAGTAAGATTAGACTCAGGCTCCCAAGAGTCATACTCAGGACCCTGGCCTTCCCATCGAAGAAGGAAGAATCGCTTAGCGCCACGCTTAGCAGATTTACCTTTGCTTTTCACAATACGATGGTCCAGGATTTTCTCGACTTCGAATTCGAGATTACCATCCACAATATCAGAAACGGGAGGTAAAGGAACGCGTCCACCATCACGGTAGAGCTTAAGAAGAGAAACGTGAAACACATTATGTGCACGCACGTTAGTAGGCAGATCTAAACGATAAGCTACAGAATTAATAACCTGCGTTACAGCAAAAGGACCGATGTAACGAGGAAGGAGTTTACAAGGACCGTCTAAGCGCATATGCTTAGTACTCAAAAAGACACTCCCAATTGAAAAGTTCTCTCAGAACGATTCTTATCCGCGAAACGTTTCATACGTTCACGAGCAACGCGCAGACACTCTTTAGCACGCTCAAGTGCTTGCTGCATGTCAGTATGGAACGACAGCGCCACGCCATTGACTAACGAAGGCTCTGCGTCCACCACTTTCTTGCGACGAGCTTCAGCATTCGCAAATTGTGTGCGACGTAGGACAGCTTTCTCTCCCCCCAAATGGCGAACCAATTGGCTAGCTGGAGTGAGAGGTTCGAAGCCGTAATTAAGGAAGAAAGGAGTATTCTTAATGGCTTCATGATAGGAATTATTGACAGCAAACTCAACCAGAGGAAGGAAACGAGACCAGCTAGTAAGATCACCAGCCACGTAGTGCCGCAACATATCTTCTAAATCACGGTTGGCACGTTCGGTCTGTCCATCAGTTTGAGGATGATGAGAAGAGTTAAACCGAAGTGAGGAATCAAAGCGAGTCTGAATAAGATCTTTGAAGCACGCCCGCGCGGACACCTGGCCCAGACCAGGTGCCGCCCTGGAGCGATGCTAACCGATTTCTTGCCAGCGCGCTGCTCGCAATTCCAGCACAATCGTCTTTTTCTCTTAAACACCAGCAATTTAGTAGGGTTGACGAACGTGAAAGAAACTCGACCCGAACAAAGTCGAGTTTGTCATGTCAACGGTATAGCATTCCTTCAAGCCACAAAGGACACAGTAGTTCAAATAGTAATAATAGTAATGCTCTTATTATAGGAACAAATATCTGGTTCGTTCTTGTATGTGCGATAGCGACAGCCACGTGCGGCATTCCAACCTGCAATATGTGAGACAGAAAAGATGATAAATGCCTTATTGCTACTGGTGAACTTTGTAAAAATGAAAGCAAAACTGTCCAATGTCTTTCTGTACGGCGACCCTGAACACCACTGCATGACCTGCCAAGGGCTGCAAACACCTCACTGCCGCCATCCCTGCCATCGCCACTGCCGCCGTCGCCATCCCTGCCATCGCCACGGCCGCCGTCGCCATTCCTGGCGACGGCGGGATCAATGGCGATGGCAGGGATGGCGACAGTGGCAATGGCGGCAGTGGGGATGGCGACGGTGGCAATAGCGACGGGGGGGATGGCGACGGTGGCAATGGTGATGCCATCGCCATTACTGCTGTCGCCATCTCCACCCTCACTATTGCTGCCGTCGCCATCCCCAAAGCCGCCATTACCGCCGTCGCCATCGCCACCGCTACCATTGCCGCTGTCACCATCCGCCTCGTCGCCAACCCTGCCATTCCACCGTCGCCGTCCCCACTGTCACCCGAACCACCGCCCCCACTGCCGCTGTCCCCCTCCCCTCCATCACCACTGCTGCTGTCGCCGTTCCCGCCGTCCCCATTGCTGCCGTCGCCAACCCTGCCGTCGCAACTGCCCCTCACCCATGTGTTGTGCATAACATCCTAACAATTAAGAACCCCTGGTGTGCTTCTCCGCTAGTTGAAAATTAATTACAAGCTTGATGGCTGTTTTAGCATGCCGCGCGTTTGTGTGCCTCTGCAGGTTGTGTGTGTGAATTTTCTGTAGATGTCCAGTCAAAAAAACGGGGGAGCCACCGGCTAAATGCTTTAAACACGACAGGGACCCTGGGGGATTCGTGTGGGCGCAAATGATGCATATGCTATATAACACTGAGGTCGCCGGCCCAGTGTGGCTGTTTTGTCCTCCGGGGTGTGAAAGAAGGGAGACATGCGTGGCGCGCCCTCCCTCCCTCCCTCCACCCCTCCATCCTTTCACCCTCCCCCCTCAATCCCCTCCCACCACCCCCCACCCTCCACAATACCTTTTCTCACTCTTATTCCGCCCTCCCTAAGTCATCTTCCCTTCCCCTCCCATCTGCCCTCCCTTCTGCCCTTCTGTGCCTTCTCCTCTGCTGTCCCCTGCTCTCCCTTGCCCTTCCCTCCGTCTTTTGTGTTTGTATTGCCCTCCCCTGCGCCGCCCCGTGCAGCGCCGCCCTCCCCTGCGCCGCCCCGTGCAGCGCCGCCCTCCCCTGCGCCGCCCCGTGCAGCGCCGCCCTCCCCTGCGCCGCCCGTACAGAAAGACATTGGACAGTTTTGCTTTCATTTTTACAAATTTCACCAGTAGCAATAAGGCATTTATCATCTTTTCTGTCTCACATATTGCAGGTTGGAATGCCGCACGTGGCTGTCGCTATCGCACATACAAGGACGAACCAGATATTTGTTCCTATAATAAGAGCATTACTATTATTACTATTTGAACTACTGTGTTCTTTGTGGCTTGAAGGAATGCTATACCGTTGACATGACAAGCTCGACTTTGTTCGGGTCGAGTTTCCTCACGTTCGTCAACCCTACCAAATTGCTGGTGTTTAAGAGAAAAAGACGGTTATGCTGGAATTGCGAGCAGCGCGCTGGCAAGAAATCGGTCAGCATCGCTCCAGGGCGGCACCTCGTCTGGGCCAGGTGTCGCGGACGGTATGCATTGAAACACGCAGCAGTGAACCGCGGGTCACGATCGCAGACAATCACTCGAGGAAGACCATACCGAGAAATGACGACGTCAATAAACAACTCAACTGCTTGAAGAGCAGTAAGGGTTGTACGGCAAGGAGCAAAATGAACCATTTTGGTGAGTCGGTCAACGACGACGAAAATGGCATCATTACCATGAGCGTCAGGAGGAAGATCAGTAATGAAGTCCATAGTAACTTCAGACCACTTCTGAAGAGGAATACCACGAGGTTTAAGCAAACCAGCGGGTTTAGTATGTTCAGGTTTAACACGCTGACAGCTATCACAGGAAGTACAGTAGGAATGAACGAAAGAACGAAGACCAGGCCACCAGTAATGGCGTCGGACAAGGCTCAGATGCCGTTGGGGGCTTACATCTCTTTTGTGGTCATGCTATTTCGGTTAGCATTCCTAATGTGTGGCTGGAAAGTTTCCGATCCTCACTCGCTTGCTTGGATTAATTTCCATTTGGGCCCACCTCAACTCCTTGGACACCTCCATTCTTGTGTGGCTGCGTTAACTCCTCCGGTCATTCTTTCGTTAGAATGGCTTCAGAACTGGCTCGTCGCCAACGTGTCTTCAACTACTGATAATCCTGACTACGTGGCGGCTGGGCACATTTTGGCGATGAGTTCCAAGAGTTTTCCGCAGCTCAACGACCTACTTAACTTCGTCCTTGAGCAGCGGAAAACTCTTGGAAGTCATGGCCTTCTGAAGCCACTCCAAAGAAGGAATGACCGGAGGGGTCAGCGCACCAATACAAGAATGGAGATGGCTGAGTAGTTGCGGTGGTCCCAGATGAAAATTAATCCAGGCGAGTGAGTGTGGATCTGAAACCTTCCAGCCACACATTAGGAATGCTGACCGAAATAGCATGATCACAAAAGAGATGTAAGCCCCCAACGGCATCTGAGCCTTGGCCGCCGCCTCCGCGGTAACGTCGAAAGTGCCAACAGGAGGTGGCTCTTTAAGAACCGGAAGACGAGGAGAGGAGACTTCACCAGATTGGTCGACCATTGGTAAGTCGACGACGTTAGCAGGAGGCTGTTGACCAGCCGCCGCCATCGGACCCATATCACCACCAGCAGTGCTCATTGCCACAGACGATGAAGAAGAAGAAGAAGAAGAAGAAGAAGAAGAAGAATCCGATGAAGGAGATTGAGGAGTATTGAACTCGGAAGTAGTGGTAGTAGTAGAAGCTGACCCAGTAACGCCAGTAACCGCAGGAAAGTCAGCAAGACTACAAGCCAAAAGTCCACGACGAAGTTGTCGATGCCAGAGTGCTCGAAGGTGACCAGCACGATGCATGCCCCGGACCAAAAGGTCTCGATACCAATGTAATGAGTAGAGTAAGGACGAGATACGAATAAAGGGAAGCGGAAACGATTATACGAGTTTAGTGGCTAGTTGGTTCTTGACAACCAATTGTCCGCCTAGACGGAACTAACCAAAGTAAGGATATACTCTTGTTGGAGTACGATGTACGATAGTACGGCAGGAGTTGTTCCGTTACAAGTAATATGCGTTACAAGTAATAGTAATAACATGACCGGTGTTCTTGACCTCTAGGGAAGCCTCGTTCCAGGACCTGTAGGACACTCATCGGGCCCCAGACCTGTACCCCGTAAGACAGGATGGATCGTACTTGTGCGTCGAAGGCTTTGACAGCAACAGCTGGCACAAACATTTTGATTATGCGCTGGAGGATAAGATGGTTGGTCTGCAGAAATCCTTCCTGAAGCAGTTGGCTGGGGCGGGGGTGCCTCCCAATCGGCTACTGTTTAAGGAACTGGGGCAGTACCCGTTACAAGTACACTGGGCGAACCTAATCTTCCGTTTTTGGAACCGACTGGTAGAAGCTAAAGGCTCGGTGTATCATCATTGTTTTCTGGAAGAGCTTCGTTTGGCCTTTGCTTCCTCCTTATGTCACGATGGCTGGGGATCTAAGGTTGTCAGGATACTACAAATTTTAGGGTACGACATGGGGTTTGAGGGTGGTGCGGATGAAGGGATTGAGGCTAGGGTAGATATTGCTGCGTCACATGTCCTAGATATTGACCAGCTATTGCAGGAACTCCGAGATCGATTTGATGACGACTGGGGTAGTGAAAGGCTGGCGATTGACCCACATATGTTTGTCTCTGACGACAAGCAACCAGGGGTGAAGATGTGTCGTTATTTGCAGTGGATGGGGCAACCTAAGCACTGCAAAGGCTACATCTTACCGAAACATCACGTCACTCTGATGCGTTTTAGGATGTGTGTTTGGCCTTTGGCTGTCAATCGACCCCATGGCAGGGAACGGGCCGCAAGGTGGTGTCGGGTCTGCAATAATCGTCAGGCAGTGGAGGATGAACGGCACGTGCTACTAGAGTGTCCGGAATATGCGGATATCCGTGCTAAGCTCTGGACCCTAGGCATTGCTCCAGGAGATGTTATGAATGCGGTGATGGGTGTCGAGAATCAACGCGGATTGGCACATGTCTTGGATTGCATACGGAGACGTAGGTTGCAGTACATAGACAACTAATGAGGATCACAGTACAGTGTTTTGATTTGTTGCCTTTTTTTTATTCTTTTCAGTTATTGTTTCCAGCTCGGCGGCTCATGAGCCTCTTGGCTCGTCTGGGCGGTACAAGCTCAAGAAGCTTGTAATCAAACGTAACGTAACGTAATAGTAATAAGAATATGTTAGTCATTACCGTATTTAACGGAATGCTCATAACATGTACGATCAGGTAATTGTAGCAAGTTATAATCCCTGCATGGCTCATAGTCCGTTCAGACATAGCCCGTGTCGCGACGGGGCTTATGCTCCGATTGCGATTGGACTTGCGCGCCGCATGATAAGCATTTGTAGATAGCTATATACGAGCTTCGTACTTTGCTTGTGAGGAAATGCAACGGCAACAAAGCAAGTGCATTTGATGTGTATGTATGCATATTGAGTCCGTGTGCATAAGGATTGTGTGTATGTATGTGCCGGTACAGATGGATCAATTGGTAATCTACGCTATCGTGCAGTACTGCACTGGTGCACCCGATAGTGTAGACAGCCAATTGTGGTTTGTGGTTGTTAATTGATTGGTTGACTGTATCCCGCGCATACACACACGCACGGCAATGGGAACCCTCCCTTACTGAGGAGCGGTCCATACACCATACGCATTCGTACACTCACTATACGCATTCGTACACTCGCCATGCACATTCGTACACTCGCCATGCGCATTCGTACCATGCGCATTCGTACCCCGGGTACATCGGGTATGCCAGGTTTTATTATGTGTTCTACGTGTATTCGTACCGCTCATTCATAAATGCAAATCTGGACGAACGCCAATAATGTGCAATGCATGCATGGAAAAGTGCGCAAGTCCGAAATGGTATTTTTGCCTGATGGTGGATCTTTGCCTATTTTGTGCCTACATAATACCTTGCACGGCCTCTAGTCCACATAGTGCGTGTTTTAGGTTATGTATGCAGTCGACACCGATGATCCTTATGTCTTACTTCAGGTGCATGTTTTGGTTTTAGTGGCGTATGAAGAGCTTCACGAGAAACGGAGATGAGCGCCGCTGCCACATGTACGTACGTACGATATTTCCTTTTACGTCGCCATGTGCCGATGCGTGCTGACCATATGTATGCATCAGCTGCAGCTGGGTTTCGTACTGAAACTACAGAAACATGATATGTTTGGTTCGAACCACCTAGTGACTAATTCTTTGCCGGGCCGGAAATGGTCTCTCGCACGCTGTGTTACTACATACAATAGCACTACACTACATTACCATGATGCATGTGCCAAACACGATTGAATTCCCTGGAGTGGAGAGATGGCGCGGCACAACACGCTCGCATATGCTAATGATCCGGCCCACGCACTGGCGTACTCAACAGCAGTACTTGCGCCACATCACCGACGCCACAACCACTGAAGCTCTACAGAGCCTGCCGGGGCGTCAACGATCCAGGCAGCCAGCAGCAGCAGCCATTCAAAGCCACACCGTCGGGCGCCATCATCGCCATTTCATGCTTGGCTGCACGCTGCTGTGCGCAACGTTGTTGTGCGTGTACCCTATCGAACACCTCCTGCCGGTTGCTGGCTTGCTGGCTTGCCGGCTTGCCATCCCTGGCTCTCTCCCTCCTCTGCATGCTGCTGTTTGCGTGTTACTCATTGGTCAGGGCTAGCGGTAGCATGTTATTTCACGACTACAACGACTTCAGACAGAAAAGTCGTACCGATCTGCGGTTGAAGATCCCGTGATACGCTCAGATTACGGTTATAGTACTACAGAAGCATGAAGGGGGGTTGACGGAGCAGCAGGCCATGTCTATCTAGCTATTGACAAGCCAACTGTAAAAAGCTAACTAAGTCAGTAAACGAGGGGTGGAACAGCATGCAGCAGTTAGTCTGGGTTCCGCCGGCGGGCAATAGAATCATGCACGGTGGCGTCACGTGAGAGCTGACATGCTACACATCAAAGAACAAGTAGGGAGGGAACGGGGTCGATTGAGTTGCAGTTGTAGCACCACGTACGACAGCAGCAGCTGGGGAGGGAGCCCTCATCCCTCGATCTGCAACTATTAGCTAAGTGGCCCTGCTATACCTGGCTAACTCGCTAAAACGGCTAATAAATCTGCTAAAACCGGCCAAAGCGGCTTTCTCACATGAATGGCATGAATCACACACCCCTGCACCTGACTGCTCAGGGTAACCAACTTTCAGACACGCCGGTCCGTAACGCCCGCATGCTTAGTAGACACGAACGAGTGGGTACCGCTCGTGGAACGCCGTATACGGCCTGAGTACGGATTATGACTTGCGCAGGTAAATACATACGTGTGTGTTACATGGTTGGGGGGTGCGTGACCCCATACCTGTAAAACTACCCATACGAGCCGAAGGCCCAAGGGCAATACTACAACGCCTAAAAGCCATGGAGAAAAGGAAAAACACCGCACATCAGCCCAGACTAGCGTCCAAAGGGGGTAATTGAGTTTCAGTGAGCCCACATACGTTCCAACAATCTCGCCAGACGTGCGGGTTCCCATTGCATGGCCTCCAACATGCTCTGGACATCGTAAGCTAATGCAGTTTCGTTTATGTTGCTGGGCTTTGGAGGCAAACAGAGCACGAAGGGGCAAGTACCATGTCCCCAGGGGGCAGCGGTTTTGCCACTGTTGTGGTACTAATAGCCGAATTGAGGATGAAAAACACGTGTTATTGGAAGGCCCAGCCTATAATGATATTCGTGCTGAAGAGGGATTCGATCATCAAATACATACAAATGAACTCATGCGCACAGCTTTTGTGCCCATCAAAAGAAAAGGCCTGTGACGACTTGCTGCCGTTTCTACCAGCAGTTGTCAGTTGCCAGCGTGGTACGGAAATGAGGTCGATGACGAAGGGTTACGTGTCGTGATGATATATCTTGCGAACTGAGTGTATGTTTCCTTGAGGCGGCAGCAGATTCACGGTCCTGTGGAAGGAAGCTACGGTTAGCCAAGCTCTTATGAGTAATAATTAAATTATTTAACCTGAGAACACAACATTCGCCAACTGCAAAATCTTGGTAGCTTTGTCGTAGAGACAGGCTTTTCCGTCGGTTAGTAGCAGTGTGTCCTAAAAGGCACGGTTTTGCACAAAACAGTAACGCGCCGGCCGTGGTCCTCCGAAGCTCCTCTAAGCATGTCACCAAACGGAATTTCCAGCTGCACAAGTGCCCTTTCCAAACCTGCAATTCTAATATCATTATTATGCACGTGGTGCCGTAGAGGCGGCGGGACTCGCGCGTACGGCTTATGTAAAATTGTTCGTGAAGTCAACAAAGAAATGATGCAGCATTGTTCAAAGGTATTGTCATGCGTTAATTGTGAGGGAAAAACGTGACTGATCGACGACTGGGTCGCAAGTCTTGCACTGCTACGTTTTTCCTGCTGAGTTGCTGAGGAAACGCCTTCGTCCTTTTACCCAAGACAATAACAACGATCCATATATCTTGGTAAACAGAGATCCTTGCGGTTACCCTTTCAGAGTGACCTTTTCTCCGCAGTCCTAAATTTGATGAACCCCTGGTTTTTATACTCGTACGGTACGGGTATTGTCATCGTGCAGGGCCAGAATGGTAGTAGTAGTAATAATACGTCACTACGCGGATTCTTAGCATTCACACGTTTTAGATGCAAAACATCTGGTGAGGTAATGACACTGGAAACGATGTCTGATAATCTGCTTTGGTGCTTGTGCGGTTTATAAAAGACAAACGCTTATGGTTTTGTGAAATGCTTACATATGCCTGCTTATAATTATTGCGGAAACCGGATGGATGGATGTTACAAGCTTCAGTGAGCTTGTACGGCTCAGACGAACCCGAAGGCTCATGAACCGCTTCGACTGCACCGAAGATATAAGAAAACCAAAGCACTAACAGAAAGATCGGAAACCGGGTCCGAGTCACATTTGTGTACGGCAGATTACTTAAGAAACTGTCACATACTCTTCTATACTTTTAAAGACATAAGCAACCCAAACAGTAGTATTAATGTTAGCGTTGTCTGTCTAGCAACCTACTGGGTGGTACAGTAGAACTCGGTAAATCACTTTTCGTGACATTAGGCATCGGCTTGCTGAGAATGCCAACGCTCCGAACAACCTGGGCTGTACTCTGCACTTTAGCCTTTTTGTGCATTCCTAATCATGTGGATGCGAATGATGCAACTAGTTCCTTCGAACAAGTCAAGGCAGCAGCCGTCGGACGCCGGCAGCTCCAAGCTTCCAGCAGCACATCTGCGTCTCAATGCGCCTGGGCTGACAACGAATGCAAAATTAGTGCTGATTTCGTCACAAGTATTAATGGGACGCCCACAACGGAAAGCCAGAAGTGAGTGTCGGCGTTTTGAACATGGCGTGCAGTGGGCTCGAACATGGGCATCGCTTGTCGCAAAGCTGTAATAATGTTTTCACAGTGCTTGTCTCATAGCTTCACGTTGCGTTCAACAAGCTTAGAGCCGAAGTCCCTGCACCTGCTGCTTGCTTGACCTCACACGCACCACTCCCTCATGCGTGCGTATGGATATTCGTCATGTCAATAAACCGGTGAAAAAAATCGTGCAGGTTGTTAGCTCGCATAAGCGCTATGGGAAATGTTTGCGCCAGCTATACCAATAGTTCAACCTGCACCGCTCGCCTCACCGACTCCTGCTCCTGGTCATATTCAACGTGTTCGCTGAGCAATGCGTTTATTCCAACAGAGGTGCGCACGTGATGTGGTTACATGGCGGGTTAAAATTGCCCATCGATAGCTAGCATGCTAGCTTTACCTTTTAAAACAGTTTCGTAACGCCAAGGAGGAAAGCGTTCGGACGTTCAACTCCCTTCCGATCTTCAAGGCGCACGGGTACATTAATATGTATATGCGCGTACCTTGCTGCTGTGCCTGTGAACCGCACCCACGCATAGAGCAAAAACCCCGCTATGAATTTATACTTTACGCAAACACGGCCCATCCGTACTGATTGTACGTCAATTTGGGTTAAGAACACGTATCAATTACTAGTTTGGTCAAGGCTAACAACTTTTTGTCGTCAAGTACTTGGCAAACACATATGCATGTATGCAATTTTATTATTACTGTATGCAGTGGCTCTACAATCGGATAATCTGTCCCGGCTCGTTGGTGGACAAGGTCGTCACATGCTTTCGCCTGACTAACCAAAGCGCCT
Source organism: Volvox carteri f. nagariensis (assembly GCF_000143455.1). Taxonomy (NCBI): domain Eukaryota; kingdom Viridiplantae; phylum Chlorophyta; class Chlorophyceae; order Chlamydomonadales; family Volvocaceae; genus Volvox; species Volvox carteri. The sequence goes on from NW_003307608.1 coordinate 563,145, forward strand.
GCACCGCCAACAACAACTGTGCGTGGGCGGCGACAGGACTGCTGTCGAACGTCTCCGGTGGCATCAATTTCCTTTCCTTTGTAACGGGACCCATACAACAGTGGTTTGGAGGTATGAGGGTATGAGCAGAATGCGATTTGTTACTGCGGACCTCGAACGGGTCGGGTGCATGAGCTGCAGCCGACACTTGCATGAGCCCACTGTTGCATGAGCCAACCACCACACACACACTTGCATGTCCGGTAGCTGCTGCACGCATGTACCTAGCCATACGCAGAAGAGCTTATTAGCTGATAATCGTAAGAGCTTATTAGCTAATAATCGTGCTATAGCACGGTACGGCATATCATCGTGTGTGCCCACGTCATACAATACTCGAGACTGTAAAACGCATTTTGGTGGCTGTGTAAGTAGTATGAGGCCACGCAACCACCGTGCTGTATCTCTCCGTTTGGGTTCAAGCCTAGGTAATAGTAACTGATGCAGTATTAAGAACTCGCGCGTGCATATTGCAGTAGTTGCATTGAGCCTTTTTGATAAATGCTATGGGCGCTGTGTCCCGTACTGTACGACAGTTACTGCACAATACCTAGTGCAAAACGAAACCATCTTGCCTGCTGCAGCTGCCGGCATTTCTGTTGTGGTGGAGGGTTCGATTCTCCGTAGTGCAAGGTTATAACCCGTACCCCTTTTGCTGCTAGATTATTATCACAGACGATTACGCAGGTGGTATGCAGCACCAGCAGCAACAACCTCACCCCCCCTTGCTCTTCCCTATTCCCCCCGTCTGCCCTACCCGCCCTTTCGGCTAACCCTTGTCCTGTGCCCACCTACCGCAGCTGCCACCTCTGACTGCACACCCACATGGTTGTCGGACACTAACGTCATTTCAAACCTTATTTCCAAGATCACAGACGCCATAAGCAAGATGGTGCGTGTTGACGCGTACGTCACGCCAGCAGAGCATGGGTTTCCGTACTAGTATCATGCATCTGGGCGCCAGCAGCGGCATCCCCGGGGCCAGTAAGGGGCCGCCATGCCGACGCGGGACAGTCCTAATCTCCAGCATGGAGACCGTCGAGCGAGGCTGCGCTCTGCCACCTTGTTGGAATAAAATCTTGCGCATCTCTTTTGGATAGGAACCCCTACAGCTTTTACTTTCCAGCTGTGCCCAGGTTGGCTTTTTGGTTAGGTTTAATGAGGATACAACCTGGATTGATTGCTTACTGACAGACTAGATAGAGATTGGAATAAAAATGCGGTCACAGAGCCGCCAGCAGTCCGTGTATACGGTCGGCTCTCTGCTTTCAAGGCCCTGGATATACACATGGGAGTCAAGGGCGACTTTCAGATATACTACTAGGGAGTTTCCTAATCAGGCACGTGTCGCGTCATCATTCCGAGACTGCCGCGCAACCGTGAGCACCTGCCTGGTTTGCTCATCGTGTGCCTGATGCTGTTGCACGAACGCAGGGCGCGAATGTGGACCTGGGTTCTATGCTGCAAGCCATCTTCAGCGACTTCATCGGCACCTGTTCCGGAGTGACGGCGTTTAAGGATCTGCTCAGTTCTTGCCCGTCCATGACCACCCAGAGCACTTGCGCGAGTAAACCTGGCTGTGCGTATTCGTCCGGCGTCTGTATGATCGCCGAGGACTTCATCATGGCGCTTTTACTTGACCCCAAAGACAGGTAAGCCCTAATCTGTGGATGTGAACGTACGGAATGTGGGGGGGTAGGAATTCGCATACACAAGTGTGCATTAGCGCATACGCCCTGTCTTGCGCTTGCCGGTTCTTTTTCACTTGATGGTATGTAGTAGCTGGCCACTGAAAAGCCCTCACAAGATCCTTGCAGAGCGCTTTTACCAGCGCGTATCTATAGCTACACGGTGTGTGTGTTTGTGTGTTTTTGTGTGTGTGTGTATGTGTATACCGTGCTAAACGATAACTGCTACATGGTGATGTGGAGAACAGCATATCTGCTCATCCGCTGTCCAGCTTCGTACTGTACATCCATCGGACATGCACGTGCAAGAATGGTTTGCACGTACATATGTACATGTACGGCTAGCCGCCAGGGAGCGTGTACGGACACGCATGGTTACATGTACGGCTGTAGGGCCCTTCGCATTTATGGCTGTAGGGTCCTAGGTGTAATTTCGTCTTTTGCCGTTGTGTTTCTGCACCTATACCTGCAGTTGGGTCGTGTCCGTAAACAACGCCGCTGATCAGTGCCTGGGTCTGAACGCCACCACCTGCGAGAGCTTCGCCAACATCACCATTGACACCGCGCGCTACACCGATTTCGTCCAGCTTCAGCCCAGCTTTTCCACCACCGGCGGATCTGCGTATCGTAACATGCCCGCTGCTGCGGTATTGTCCCTTGGCCTGGTCCTCAGTCTGCTACATCATTTCCTGTTTGGCAGGCTGTTTTAAGCGACACTGCATTTGCTTGGGACCCCTCCCTGGGGTTTCATGATCTTGCTAGATGGAGGGAAGATGCGTGGTAACGCAGCAGCCGTTACGAACGTTCCCGCTATCCTTCATTGACCTAAATCGCTTACTTGTAGGGGTACACTCGGTGCACTCGGATGCACTTGAAATCCACCAGAATGGCATCGATACAGTTCTATTTGTGCGCGTCAGCGTGGTTGGAAGATACCCAGCAGCGTATTAGCCGGCTGGTGCGATGCTGGCTGTTGTGTCGTACTATGTACCATATCGCTCCGCTTGCAGACGCGCCGTCGAATGCAAGTAGGGTTATTATGGTGCTTCGCTGATGGATGCAGTAAAGTGAGGTGCACTAAAGTGAGGTGCACTAAAGTGAGGTGCACTAAAGTGAGGTGCACTAAAGTGAGGTGCACTAAAGTGAGGTGCACTAAAGTGAGGTGCACTAAACCTTAACATGGATGATCATACATGGTGTTCCCGAATGGAAGCAGCCGCACATACGCTTGTTAGTTGTGCCTTCAGCAGCAATGGCGTTATTGGCAGGGAGGTGCAGGAAAGGGTGAATGAGTAGCAGCAAGTTTCATGCGCTGAACAACAACTACCGCCCGCATACATATCTACATACATACCGTTCGTACTGTCGTACCGACGGCGGCCTCACTCTGCATGCCGTCGTGCATTTTTGTCGGATAATTATACAGGCAAGCTCTCGGGTACGGCACCAGCGTTGTACATTTATGTCCCAGTTGATTTAGTGAGGCGCCGTACATTCCGTGACGTCCTTCCAGTCTGTTGTACACGGCAGCCGTGGGCCATCGTGGGGTTGCTACTGGAAACATAAGCTTGGTGGCATCTCAAAATCGAATCTCCTGCAAGCCGTGTATCATTGCGCGTTTCACGAGTACCTACTGATGTGTTTTTTTTCACGTAAGTTGCTTAACTGCCACTTATCTCTCACCTTAACTTTTTTTCTCACGTTGGGGGATCCGCGCGCATTCCCGCACACATGCAAAACTGTCAGTACCTGTGAAAGGGGCCTTACTGCGCAAGGGGCTTCCTTCAAATCTTCGGCGTTGTCCTGGAAATCTATGCTGGATGTGCCATTCTGTCGCTGAACAGTGGGTCCTTGCTATCTAAGTCCTTGACTTTATCAATGCTCAGTGGACGGACAGGCCGAGATTCGAGCATGGGTCGTCGATACATGAACACTTGGAATAATAAACAAACATACGGGATGCGAATATACGGCAAGGCACGTGCGCGGTCTGGCTTGCCCCCGTCAAGGCAGGAGTCCCCTACTCTGCCGCCTTTTAGAAGTCCATCACTTTGTTTGTCCATCTCATCACTACTTTCTTATTTTGGAGTTTTTCCTTTGATCTCCTGCGTTCCTTGTTCCTTAGACTGTTAACTTAGCAATGACAGGTTTGGGGAAAGGGATGGGTATTCGCCCCGTCCCCAACCCAACCAGCCATGTTGTCCATACACAGCACGCTACGCAAACGAACAGACAGCAGTAACCAAAAATAGGTTATGTAACTTGTAATGATGGTGCCGTACAAATGCGTCTACGTGGTTCCAATTGTACTGCTCACTTTATTAAGGGGGCGATTTATTGACGATTTAGGATCAAGGCGCTCGAAGTCCAACGGCTAGGTGACTCAGTCTTCTTTCTCAAAGATTCAGTAAATACATACATACATCCCGGGATCGATACCCGTTAGGGTAAAAATTCCTTCCGATGGTGGAAGGTATTGCGCCCCTAGTTGATGGACGGTGGTGACCTGGGATAAAGTTAACCTGCGAGCCGACCAGGAACGGAGTTGGGCCGCTGTCGACCCGGCAGATTCCGTTGGATGCTGGTGGTGGGTGCGGAACCCGAGCGATCCACTGAGAAGTTGACTAGGGTGACTGGATGAGGGTGCCCCGAAATACCGGGGAAGGCAGGGTTTCGCAGGGTAGCTGCCACGGTCGAAGATACACCCCCCTGTTTCACGCATCGTACATACAGTATGGCGTAGTAAGTACATACTGAAAGTATGGCAGCAGGCTTTCTTAGGTAGCTAGGGTCCCCGTCGCGGCATTTTCTCCTCACCAAACAAAACACGGGGCTATAGCTGGCGGCCCGGATACGACGCAACGCGACAGACCATCATTGCCCCCACTGTGAATGGAAGCTCTTCTACATGCTGCCCTGCCCTGCACGCACAGATGCGCATGAAGGGGATCTTTGGGCGGTCGAGTCTCATTACAGCGGCGAATCATCTGGTTTTTCTGCTGCCAGTGGGGCCTTACCTACTGGCCGCGAGCTCCTGACGACGGCGGCAGCAGCGTCTTTCTCGCCTCGCTGCCACGTCTTCGTCTTTTACATCTCGTCTCGTGCCTTATAACTCGCCGTCTACTCTTAGACGCGCATATTTCCGCATGAGCACATATCTATCGGCGCATCTACTTTAAATATCCCCTTATATCATTGCTTTTCCCGTGTGCAAACTTATATGTGCATCCTGCTTTTTTCCTGCCTGGGAACCATGCACCACCTCGTTCCACAATGCAAAAGCAAACTTCCCGTCGGGCATGTGGCGCGTTTTTAGCTTTGGGCATGTGCCGCTCACAGGCATATGGACTGCACTGGCGCCCACTTCCAACCCCACGGAGCCATGCGAACGAGCAGTTTGCCATGCCAGGTCACCCATCCCAATCCCTTCCCCTTTCCATCCCTTTCCCACATCGCCAGTTCGGTCGATATCGTCCGGCGCCTTTCCAGACCCGTTGCGTGGATGGCCTCGACGATGCTGACGACACACATGCACGTGCGCCTAGACGTGAATAGATGCGCATACATATGTTTTGATGGGGTTAACGACCCCTAATAACACACCTAACAATACCGTATACTGCTACCGCAGCATCTCCTCGTCCCTGTTCGCCCCATCTTCCTGTGCCTCCTAGGCACCGTCTTCCACATCCTTCCCTCCGCACACCCCCGTACTTTCATCCCCTCTCCCTCGCTCCCCTCTTAAAAACATCCAACTAGTCTCCCATCGCGCCTGCACATCTACTCGTCTATGACCACCTTGCTGTAGTCGGATATCGGCTTGGTGAAGTTGGTGCTCTTGCCGAAGGGTGAGCTGCTGTTGAGGGTGGTGGTGCCGGGGAAAACGCCGCCTGCAAGGCAGATTTGCCGTATTACATCATATGGTGGGGAAAGTGAGCAGGGGGTGATTTACCAGCTGTTGTTGCTGTTGTGGTGATGGTGGTGGTGGTGGTTATGGGTTTGCAAGGCGCATGTGGACATGGGACGCTACCCTGGGGGCCGGAAGTGCCTTTAGGCGTTTGTGGTGCTCCCTGGTGAGACTGAAAGCCGTGAGTGGTGGTGATGACGGTGGTGGTGTTGATGGTGAGTCACGAGGTGTCATGTGGCAGTGGCAGGCTGCGGCGGCCGCAGTGATGTGATGCTCCCTCCCGCCCTCTTCCCTCCCTCCCTCCCGCCCTCCCTTCCCCCACGGCTAAAGTAAAGCGCGCCCACGCTGTACAGTAGCTTCGCCACTTACCGTACGTCTGTTTGGCCACCGCTTCCGTGTAGATGGTGACGGGCACGCCAGGGTTGGGCAACACAGTCGTGTCGAGAGCGCCCGCCTGATGAGTGGGGTTAGTTGGTTGGCCGATTGGAATGCTGTTAGCCGGTCGGTTATTCGTTACCCATTTACTCATACGCGAGAGGCATTGGCGCACTGTTGTGGATGGCACTCCGCCTCCAGAATCCCACGAAGGTGAATACCCTAGCCCCCCGTCACTCCACCGCCTGGCCCGAACCCCCCACACCCCACACAAACAAACCCCACCTCGTCAATCCAACCACATGCGCGTACACACACACACACACACACACACACAAGCGTACACACACAAGTACACAGGCACCTCCCATCCCGGCACGCCCCCACCTTCCGGGCCGTCTCCCCGAGGAGTCTGTCCGCCAGCTGCTTGGACATGATGTTGGTTTCCGACAGGAAGGTGGGGTCGCGCTGTGCGGGTCGGCCGTCCGGGTCCTTAGTCACCTTGGTGCCCACCCTGAGCAGGGACAAGGGGGGAAAGAGGGGGAGCGATAGGGGCTTCCTTGTCTGAGCAGTCCTTGTCTGAGCATTCCTTGTCTGAGCATTCCTTATCTGAGCATTCCTTCTTTGCATGTTACCACGTGACCCGCTAGCAAGGCCTCGTAATCACTTAGGGTGTCTATCTGTTCGCAGCACAGCGCGGCAGGAGGGGTGGATAGAGACCACTACCACTACTATTACCATTACCATGACCATTACCATTACCATGACCATGACCACTACCACTGTCACCACCACCACCACCAGCGGCAAGACACCCCAATTCACGACCCGCTCCTTACTGTATACACTGCGCCACCTAAAGGGGAACAGCAGCACATGTACAAAAAAAACACAAGCAGTTGCATATTCGCGGATGCTGCACATTCGGCACACCACCCCGCTCCACTCCACGCCGCGACAACACACAGCCACGCCACGTCATCACTCTCCACGTCACCGGACGCCGTACGTACTGTATGCCTGTGAGGTCGTGCGGCTTGAAATCTGCCCCGTAGACGGTTTCCGTCGTTACGGGCACCGGGCCCCCCGAGATGGTGGCCTGAACCTCGGGGGGGATCTCCCGGGCCTCCCGCTTCATCTGCTCCGCCAACTGCCGGTGCACGTGGGAGAGAGAGAGAGTTTGTGTGCGTATGTGTGTGTATGCGTGTGTGTGTATGTGTGTGTATGTGTGCGTATGTGTGTGTGTCTAAGGAAAGGTTGGCCTATGCCAGCATGAGGGCTGTGCGTGTATCCGTGTATGCGCGTATGTGTGTATGTATGTGTGTATAGATAGCATCACGTGGTGGTCACGTGGTTGGGGTGGGGGGGCAAGAGTGCCGTCAGCGAGTGTAAAAACGTGTTGTGGTGTGTGAGGGCATGAGATGCTGATGACGCAAATGGAGAGCTTGTGAAAGGGATCATCCCTTTCGACGAGACAGCCGAGGAGACGGTTTTCCCGCTTCCGCGTGGCCCACCGCACCCGCACGTCGGCCTTCCTCGTCTACACTCTACGAGGCGGCTTCTACCGCAATAATGCGCGCCTGCTACGCGTGCATGTGCGGGTGTGCTTTAGGTTACTAGGCCTTCCTAGCCCACTTCTCTCCCCTCCCCTTGCTGCTGCTCCTCACCATGCGCTCTCGCGGCCCCATCTTGGGCAGGTCCAGGTACATTCCCGCAACACGCGTCTCGGTGGGCGGTCGGTACGAGGCCTGAAGCGTGCTTTGCCAGTCGGCGGTGTGCTGCCAAGGAAGCATAGGGAAGGGACAGACGGATGGATGGATGAATGAATGATAAGCAAGGAAGCCTTCTTCATCATGGAGGAAGCGGATACAAGAGGAGAAAGAGGAGAAAGAGGAAGACAGACTGATCAACACAACACGTGGTGTCGCACTACACGATAAAGCTGAACCCGAAAGCATGGGGGAACGATGGGGAGGGCCCTTCGGAGCCACAAGCAGATGGGAGCTTGTGGACGGTATGGGTGAAGGATTGCTGGCTGCGTGCGATGGGTCACATGCGTACGACACGTGCGTACGGCACGTGCGGAGAGGCGTGGAGTTTAAGGGTGGGGAATACCAAGGAAGAGGAGGCGGGTTAAAGGGAGATTTCTCCCCAAACAAGAGACGAAGAAAGGGGAATGAGGCAGTGATGTTTGTTTTTCTTAGGATGCTTGTTTTAAGGGATGCTGTCGGGCGAGGAGGCGATGTGAACGGTGGCTCAGTGCTCTGGACGAAGGCTTCTTAGGCTTCTTGGGGCATTGCTCTGCAGGTTAAGCGCGTCTGCCTGGAAAGTCTCCGGGCTGCTCGTTTCGCCGCTTCCAGGCGCCATGCCTTACCGTCTGCGCTTGGACGTGCTCTATAACTCGGGGATGTGTTGCCATAAGCGTGTTGCCTTGCGCTCGCGCCCGTGAGGGCGATGTATTGTCAATTGAAAGCGTGTCCTTCAGCACTTCCGTCGCGCCCTAGGAAACATGGGCGGTCGAGAAGACGGCCGCTGATGGGCATGTGGAGTATCCCGGGTAGCAGGTTCAGCACATGTGCGTCACAGATGCGCACCAGATTTCGTGAAAAGCCCGTCAGTTCCTTAAGATTTCGTTCCTCCACCCAGTTTCCGACAAGAGTTGGGACATCGTCTGACTTGTTGTAAGAGAGGTATGGATGTGCTTCTTCAGCCATTTTTAATAGTATCCAACCAGGCGGTAAAAAGAAAACACTAAGGGGCTCAAAGCAGGCGTCCTGGAAAGAATTAAAATTGGCAAGCTTCTTTTAAGACGTTTGACAAAGTTGAAACACACCAAAAGGCTATGACAACTTGTCATATATCTTGAAAACTTTAACGAAGATTTCTGCTCACTTCGAAGTCTCGTCCAAATACGGCAGTTAGGAAACAAAACAACATTGTGGCGTGTTTTTAAGCTGAGCTTCGTTTCAATAAATTGAAAATGACCTAAGAGGGACAAAGTTGTTATAGCATGTAGCATGCGGCTTGAGGCGTCAAGCATGTGGCTCCGGGGGTAAGCGATGGCTGTGCGGCCCCCTGGTTATATGTTTTAGAAATGATAATACGGCAATATAATAAACTTTTAAAGCTTGCGCACTAGCCATGTAATATGCCGGCGGGGCATCTTGGGCTGAGCGGAGGTGTAGGTTTTAAGTCCGTTCCCTGCACTTACCCACGAGGAGGCATTTGAATCATCCCAGATCAAAACTGAACCGTTAACTGTAGCGCGACTTTGCTTGTGTGAATCTATCTGCCAACTCCGATAGATGTTGCCTAGCCATACTTCAGGAATCGATACTGAAGGCCCTAGCTGCATGATACCTGCTCTTAAACATTCAAGCTGGCTTTAGTTCCTAGGCGATGTTAAGCTGTCGGCGGTTGCCTGCGGTTGCTGCGCTTCTGGTAGGTCCCACTCGCTACACGTGTCGTGAAGGGTAAAATCCTATGAAACGGAGCAATCCAGGTTGCTTCTGTATACCTGGTAAGGTTGGCTCTTTATACAGGCGAGGCTGAAACCCATTACAGGACGTCGCTCCCATAAAGCATCTCTCATTAGTTCCCCTTTAGGGGGAACACCAAAACTCCTTCTGCATATCATTGAATCTCTGTATCTCGGTGTACATCAAGTAAGGAACAGCAGCGGACAAGTGATCCGCATGAATTACACCTGCCGTACATTCGTACACTTGAAGGAAAAACACACCCCTACACAAAGTCCATCGACGAGAAGTGCATAATTGAGACATCGTTCATATTTTTCCATGCTGAGACCATGCACGTTTTATATAGAAGGGAGACACAGCATGTCAAGCTTATCACCAATAATTGTACGAGAATGCAGTACGGCGGTACGGCGGAGTTCCTCTTGAGTTCCACCACATTCAGCAGCTGACAGAATGCGTTTTTTCACTTGCGAAGCACGGCACCTAAAAGTACAAACACACATATAAACATGAAAGGTAAAGCGTAACGCCCCATGGATGCACCTGCCGTACAAAGTTCCAACGAGGACATACCGTACCGTACGAATCAGTCCTAAGCTACGAAACACACAGACAGCTAACCATCCTGAACAACGCCAACCCTTCATCTAAGCGGGCGCCAAACGGAAATCACCGCATAATGCTGCAGCAGCCCTTCGTCCCAGGTTCAAGAACGAAGCATGGGGGATGTCTCAATCCGGTTTCGCCTCATCGGCAACTCCACTAGACAGTTAGGGAGGGTGAGGGTGGAAGGGTAATCCGTTTGCCCTCCCTTCCCGCACTCACTTCCTGTAACTAAGCATCAGCATTCCTACAATTAACCATTCCAAAAGATCGACCGGCCCGGCTTTCTACTCACAAATGTTCTATGCCCACCACCGATGAACACCCAAGCAACGAACGGGGTACGCCTGCGACAAAACGGTAAGTCGTGTACGAGCCGGTCCGTACATCGCCGCTGCTAGCTACACCCGTACAGCTACAGCCTATGTACGTCCATCAATCCGGATATCCAACCCTGTCCCTTCCACGGTCGCTCGGTGCACGATGCCGATGGTATTAGAAGGGTATTAGCTGCAAGGGTGAGTATATCCTTAATTCGCTTGTTTTTCTTGCATAACCCATTTTTTATATCTTCCGCGGTCGTGGGAACAGAAAAAACGATTCCTCATTTTTCACATCCATTGCACAGATAGACATACACACATACACGTGTGCATGCATCACTCAGAACCAACAACGCTTCCGAAGTTAATGGGAGGACGCATGTGCATGTCTCCTTTCCAAACACGCACGTCACGTAGACGATGATGAGACGTCTCCGAGACGATGGATCCCGCCTGCCGAGATGCCTCCAAACCAATAGCGCCCGGCGGGATCGATAATGGCTTCATCAGTTCGTGATCCTTCCGAATCCATGAGATCAAGTAACGACGAAATCCAGCAATAACGAGATCCAGCAATAACGAGATCCTGCAACAACGAGATCCTGCAACAACGACGCCCATAACTCATAGCAGCAGCATCAGCTCAGGCCTCATCACCGCTTCTGGTGGCGCACGAAAGTCAGCGCCAGCAGCGCCAGCGTCGCGAACACGATCCAGAACAGCGACAGGTAGCCCACGTAGGTCCACTTGTCCGCTCCCAACAAGCCGTAATACTCCAAGATCGTCTTCCCGCCTGCAGCAGGCCGCGGCACGTGCAAATGCGTACACGCATTGGATGTGTCTGGTCTGGGTTGACACTACTGCAATTAGCGGTTTAAAGTCCTGGGTTTGATTCCTGGGGAGACCCCCGAATTAGTCGGGAGCGCGAGATTATGGTTAGCTGCTGAGATGTGGAGTTGAGGTCACAGTTGGTGGACCAGATTCGCACGCTGGATTGGTGGCGATTGCCGAACCCTCCGTCTCTTCGGGTGTTCGGGTGAATGGATGAGGAGGGGTCCCTGAAGGCTGGATCCGCCGCCTTGGACTTACAGTTCGTATGGCGAAGTACAGTGTGATAGTGGTGGATGGTGCTATAAGGTGATAAATGATCTAGAACTGACAATGTGATAAAGCGGCCCAGAAGCCTCCCACTCTGTAACATATCATATCATATCATGGATGTGTTAAACCAAAGGGCAAACCGTTCTGACGGACCCGCGCTGTGCACCGTCTGCAGTGGCCCGATGGCCCGATGGCCTGATGGCCCTGGGATAGGGCCATAATATGCGCATAATACCCTTGGGCTCCTTTACGTGTCACACATGTACATACATACGTACATACGTGCATGGACCCACTTTGTCAGTTTGATGATGACAGTTTCACGCATGTGGGCGTTACAAGGAATTTCCTAAGCAGAGCTTTTCGTTAAACGGGATGCGGTGGGTAAGCGGCAGGGTTGGATGGCGGGTCATGGATGGCCGCCACGTGGGCTGGAGACGTATGTACGGCCCTGTACGATACATCTCACGCATGCCGGTCGGCATGCCGGGCTACAGGTAGGTAGGTAGCTTGCGTAAACAATGTATTATAATAGGCAAGTCCACACCTGTGTAAAAGTAGTGCAGATACTACGAGGGAACAACGTACGTCCATATGTATGTATGTATGTATGTATGTCCGTATGCTAGACACCCCTACCCGCAAACTCGACGTTGTGGTCCTCGAACTGGTTCAGCATCAGCGCACCCCACGCGTAGCGAAGGAAGTCTGTATGTATGTATGCATTGCGCGGGTGGGCGGGTGCGTGGGCACACACGTGGAGGGGCGTGGGCGGGCCATGGTGGTTCAGAGTGCCGCCGTGCAGAACGGCGGGTGTGGAAAATCTTCAGCTACCATGAGCACAACGTTAGGTAGTGGGTTAACATCAGGGTATCGCTTGTAAACACACGCACACACACATATACGCATATATTATAATGTATATTATGTATAATACACATATACATGGCATATACATTGTATATGCATAGTCACCCCGGGTCTTCCGGGATGGAGAGAAAGAGTAAACGAAGTGCCGGGGAAAGCAAAGGAGTAGCACCAGCACCACTGCCGGTCAATGGGCAAACATCAGTTGGTAATAGTCATACACGCATGCACAAAATATGCATTGAGGAAGCGCCATGCTTATTACCACGCCCTCGACCCCAACCCAGGGGCGCGATATTTGGACCCAGACCCAGACATACAGACATACAGACATACAGACATACAGACATACAGACTGCAGTCCCCGCCGTTCGTCGTTCCATCTTACCGATACGCGAGTACCACTGCCACCAATCGGGGATGGAGTCCACCGTCATGAGTTGGCCAGCAAAGAACAGCAGTGTGACCACAAAGCCCGGCAGTGCGGCATTGGCCACATCCATGTTGGGCGAGAGAGCTGCCACTAGGTAGGCCAGCACGATGCCCACCGAGAGATCCACAAAGTATACCTGTAGATGTGTAGGTGTGTAGGTGTGTAGGCGTGTGTGTGTGTTGATGCGTGTGTGTGTGTTGATGTGTGTTTTACATGGTTGGGGGGTGCGTGACCCCATACCTGTAAGACTACCCATACGAGCCGAAGGCCCAAGGGCAATACTACAACGCCTAAAAGCCACGGAGGTAAGGAAAACACCGCACATCAGCCCAGACTAGCGTCCAAAGGGGGTAATTGTGTTGATGTGTAGATGTGTTGATGTGTTGATGTGTAGATGGATGGATGGACGGGGCCTTGCTCGAAGTTTATTACTCTATACCGTTGCCTGGGTTTCAGCATGTGGTTTGAGTGCACCCAAATGCATACCGGGGTACTACCCTGAGTGTTTCCCAACCGCACCAGACCGCACATATATGTAAGTTACTTTTAGTCTCTTCACGTATTCAGGATGCGTGAATGTCTACTAGCCTCAACAAGCGAGTGGTATTAGGCAAGCACACAAGCGACCCCTGCCTATTTAAGCTATCCAGCGCAACGACGCCCGAGGAAACCCCCACCCCGAGAGCGTCCGTCAGTCATCCGTCCGACACCACACCACATGGCGCGATCTATCTACCAAGCGACACGACCGCACAACCGCACGACGCACCAGCCAGAACACAACCCAGCTGCCTTGCAGCTGCACCCCGTAGAACACGTAGGCGGAGAAGGCGAGTGTGATGATCAGCGACAGCAGCAGCTCCTCCACCAGCTTGGCGGCCAGGTAGGTGAAAACGCGATACAGCCCGTCAGAGCGCTCGCGGACAAACAACCGGCGCTCTATGCATGCATACATACATACGTATAAACATACAAACAATACAGGCAGTGGGAGGTCAGTCGCAGAAGGCGTAGGTAGCATGCACAGGCGCAGATAGATCTATCTGAGTACCTCTTGAGGTACTCAGATAGTCAGGCAGGATAGGTGCGTTTATATCAGGTACGTAATGGTTTTTTTTTCGGAGTACGAGATTGCTTTGATCGACTTATGGTAAAGGCCCATTGACGGACAGATCATATTAAAGAGGAAGAGACAACTAGCCATTAAATGGGCGGTCGCGCGTACATGATATGCGCGTGTACATGATATGTGCGTGTACTAGCGCATTGTGTTCAGGCGAGGCAGGACAGGAAGGCAGGGGACGTCGTTGCCAGCAGAGCTTAGTGCAAGCTCAGTACACATAAACAAACGTCAAACAACAACACATACAACGATACACAACAAAAACACACCCTTAGAACCCACACCCAGACGCACCTAGCACGATGGCGGGCACGTACGACGCAGCGCCAAAGGCCGGCAGCAGAGCCCACATGAACAAACTGGACTGAACGTTAACCAGGTTGTCCGGTGCCATGTTATCCCCCACTCCGAGGTACAGAGTCAGGATGATGAGGGAAATGAGCAACTTGTCGCCGATACGTGGTCCCAGCCAAGCAGGGTTGCAGTAGTTGTGGCTCGTACGGTACTGCACGCATGCATGTGTGATAAGGCGCGTTCGTTCGAATACATCACGTGAGAGCGTCATTTTCGCCAAAAAAAGTAAATAGCTAGCAAAGTGATGAAGCGCGACCATGACGTGGAAGGAACGTACAAACACTGCACGTGTTCAAGGGCATTATAGTCCGCGTGTGTGTGTCTAGGAGGCTGGCTTTGCACGTATGTAGTGCCAAGGGCACCTAGGTGCATTACCTCCATACGTACACCTCCATATGTACTATTTTAGCCATTTCTTGTTGTATGGTTTAAAAGGAGAGGAAAAAACCCAAGAAACTCCCTTACTCTGACATTTGTTGGGTCCCAGTAGCCTAGCGTTACCGATTCACCTATTCACCTATTCACTCAAAACCTCCTAGGTGGTGATTTACATGTTTAGCCAAGACCGCCTCCCAACCAGGTTCGCACCTTTATCAAGGTCCATAAGCCCCAGAACCAAGGGGTCACTGTTTCACTGCGAGTCGCGAGCTCCTTGGCGACCTGTATGTGCGTACGTATGTATGTATGTGTGTGTGGGGGGGGATGAAACAGCATGCAGCAGCACAGCGGTGGAGAGGACCGCAGTCAGGGGCTGTGTGTGGGTGCAGAGAGTGGCGGGAAGTAGAGAGCTCGAGCTGGGGCCCAGGAGATGCATGTGTAGGAGAGCGGGGATGCATGTGTAAGGGAGCGGGGAGTAAGCCGAAATCAAGGCTAAGAGCAAGGGTTGAAACAAGCGTGCGAAACACCTAGAACCTGACCGCGTGTTGGTGTGTAATTGTTGCAGATGAAACGGAGCGTAGCAGAACATTTTGTGCGTAGCAGAAGATACTGGGGCATTGGGAAATGCTCCATGCGTGCGTGCGTGCGCATGTAACCGCTCGTTGTTGTCGCAAATCTAAAAAACATGGCGCTAGGCGTGTGCAAGTTAAAGGTTTCGCGATAAACAAGTACCTGATCGGGGAGACTGGAGCTTGAGGCAGCTTGGTGAATGGGCGCGGGTCCGGAGACCTGCAGGGCCGGCGCCGCGGGTGCTGGCGGCGCCGGCGCCGGTGCAACAGCGATAGACTCCACGTCTTTGTTCCCACTGGCCCCCTCGCCGCCGCCGCCGCCGCCGCCGGTCCCGGCGCGTCGTAGTGCCGCCGCGACCCGGCATGGTGCGCATTGTCGGTTGGCAGTTGTACGGAGGGAGGCCTCCGAAAGGTACAGCTCCAACTGCCTGTCGTTTTCCTGGATTCAAATCAATAGTTGTTGAAGGCAGGGCAGGTGGCGAGTGATCGTCGGCTGTGGGGGACTGTGTGTGTGTGTGTTACAATTTGAATTGTAAAGGTGTAGCAGGCCCATACAAGCCCGTGGGGGCCGCCCAAGAGCCGTGGGGCCGAAGGCTGTCTAAAATAGACAGATATCATACGACGCACGAAAGCTGTTACCGTAACTGAGATTGTACACGAGATGAAAGTGGGAAGGGAAGATGATGTGTCGAAAATAGAGGTGCCGTACTTTCGTACTAGGGGCAATGGATAAGATGATGCAGTAGAAGGTTAAGCAAGTCAAAGAAAATAAACAAGTCAAAACTGAAAGAGTAATAAGGAAAGCAACAAGATCTATGTGAGAAAAACGCCGGCACTATTTCCCATCCTCGACGATAAGGTTCATTCCCCAGTGCCAGCCACGCCTGCATGCCTGCGTGCCTAACGACCCTCTAAGAGCCGTACCTTCCGCAACGCACTCTTGTCGTACGCCGCCGCCAGTGACGCCGCGTCGCCGCGCTGGTCCGCCTCCGTCACCGTCTCGACCAGCACCTCCGCGTCGTTGAATGCCAGGGCCGCCACCGCTACCTCCCTGCCCTTGACGCGTCCAGCGGCAGCAACGCCACCGTCGCCGCCGGTAGCGGTCTGTTGTACGGTGGCGCGGCGGTGAAGCTCCAGCAGCTCCGACGCCGCGGTGGAGGAGGGCCATTCGGCCGCCGCAAATTGGAGCGCCGGAAGACCCTGAGGACCAAAGTAGACCAGCTGGCCGCGGACCTGTGTACGGCGGCAGCACATCCATGTACGGCAATTAGCCGTACGCATATACGTAACGTTCAGCAGCAGGCGGCGGCTCGCGATGCAGCATTCGATAAGACCAGGCAACAGATGCCTTGCTGGCAAGGTGGTTAAGGGCTCGCAAGGTCAAGACTCGGCCCCTCTCAGCCAGCGACGTAGATTCGGTTAAGTGGCTAGATAAACGCGGACCAAGGCAACTAACCCCTAACCCCTAACCCCTAACCCCTAACCCCTAACCCCTAACCCCTAACCCCTAACCCCTAACCCCTAACCCACCCCAACCCCCAACCCTACACGTGCATGCACGCACAGTTATTATTATTCAAAACACGGTTTGACACGCTTCGGCAGGATTGTGGGCATTTGCCCACAAGTCAATAGTTACTTAGTCCGCTGTCGAATTTGAGCCAATGAACTGCAGCACGAGCAGACGGACCCACCAGCAGCATCACCCGGTCGAAGAGCGCGAAGGTGGCGGCGGTGGGGCTGTGGATGGTGGCGGCGATGGTGGTGCCATCGGCCGCAAGGCCCCGCACCACCTTCATCACCTCGTTGGCTGTGTAGCTGTCCAGACCCGAGGTGGGTTCATCCAGGAACAGCACACGCGGGTTGGAAATGAGAGCGATGCCGATCTGCATGCATTGAACCGAGAAAAGCAATAGCAGTACGGCGGCAGTAGCAAAACGACACGTCACAAATGATACCGCAACAGCAAGACGCAGAGCAAAGGCAATAAACAGCAAAAAAAGATAAAAGAATATGCTGTAATTGTGTGCAGATATACGGACAGACAAACAGATAAGCAAACGAATGTCGCGCTCGCTGTATGTCGTACCAGCAAGTACGGAAGGGAAACGAAATGGAAGCGCTGTACGGCTGTAACACGGCGGGGGAAGAGCACGTGCTGCGGGCAGGTGAGGCTTGCAACGAGCTGGGCCGGCATGGCAGATGGCGGCTTGCGAGCAACAAAAAAAGCAGTGAGCAGACCGGCACGTGGTCCTCGCACATGTGCCTCGAGAAAAACAAAGGAAAACGTAATTATTACACATCTATACGTACAGCCCCGTACAGCCCCGTACAGCCCAGTTTAACCACATAACCACATACGTTTGTCCGCTTGGCCTGCCCACCGCTGATGCCCTTCGACATCGGATCGCCAATCTTGACATCCGAACAGTTGCTCAGAGCCAGCCTCTGCAGCAACACCTCTACCTGGAACATACGAAGAACGGAAACAGGATAGTAACGCATATCGTGTCATTGGGAAATACATCTGCACGGGCACACATTCGTACATCGGCAGTGCCGTCGTACACATTAAATGTTTTTTTAGATGTCGACGTGACCTCGAACTGTCAAACCGGGGACTGAACGATGCTTCACGTGGTGACGGCTGCGCGGCGGCGGCGGCCGACTGCCGAGGACATTTCGACAACTAACTAACTAACTAACTAACTAACTAACTGACGATGGGAGCTTTTGCTGCTGGCCGTTCAGGGTTGTTCATCCTCCGGCGTCGACAGTGATGACACCCGGCAAGACCAACTTAAAGGGCAAAAAACAATCACGAAAGAATGATCAGTCGGAGGTCGATTTGACATGAATGCTGTAAGAGTGATGTACGAACACCCAAGAATCTTTGGTGATGTACGAATCTAAGGTGTCACGCAACACTGGGTTTTGCTCCTTTGTTTAGTAATTGGTAACGAGCCATTAACCGACCCTGAGCGACCCCGCCACGCACCTCCCTCCTCTTGTCAGCAAGGGGCTCTTCCATGGGTCTCTTAAGCTCCGCCGTATACATCAGCATCTCCCGTACAGTCAGATCCCCAAGCAGCGTGTCGAACTGCATGGGCAGAGATTTCATCAAACTTAGGTTGCACTAGGTTTCTTTGGCGAGAACAAATTACCAACTAGCTGCCAGTAAATGAACACAGTAACAGATAGGATAGATAGGGACCGTCCATTCGATTATACCAGGATGCGATTCATGGACGATAAATTTTAAGTTTGTAGGCGATCATCATGATGTCCAAACTTTCCCGTCCGTACCTGCTCGACATATCCCGTGTAGCGCCTCAGGAACTGCTTGGTGGGCTGTGAGCCGCCAAAGCTGAGATGGCCTTCCGTCTTGCCGACTGTCTTGCGACCCGCGAGCAGGTCGAGCAATGTGGTCTTTCCACTGCCGCTGGGTCCCATCTACACGGGGGATGGGCGAGATGGAGGCGGCCGCCCAAACTGGTACAGGTTGCAAGTGGCTGGAGGCGAGTTCATACGGTACGCTAATCCATGTATGCACGCGAACGGAGAAACGAAATTTGCATTAAACCGTGCATGCAGGTAGTCCAAGCGTACTAGCTAAGGCACGTGAGAAGTTAAATAGTGATATTTTCTAACAATTTGCACAAATATCGAAGATTATAAAAACATCATCTCAGCAGCGCATGAACAGGGAACAAGAAACTACGTGTTTCGGAGTTTCGCATACGGGTATTTGGCATCCTCTAGCTCGCGAAGAAGAAAACGAAACTTGTTACTACCTTGTGCATAACCACAATAATGTTGAAGCAAATAAAATTACTCACCAAGGCTGTCATCTGACCAGGCTCTAGGTAAGCGCTCACACCCTTCAAGAGGTAAGCCCGCTCGCCACGCTGGCTATTGGAGGCAACGTGATACGACAGATCCTTCATGAGGATGCATAGCCCAGCCTGCACATTATTTGCGCTGCTGGTATTGTCGCTGCTGCTGCGGCGCTTGAAGAACGCTGCATCGGAAACGCTTGATTTGGCGACCATGCCTGCCTCGACGTCAACGACATCGGGCATGCTTGTATCAGACATATTTGATTCCACTGTAAATATTTATCCGCTCCACTTGCTGGGCACGAGGAATTACGTGCAGTAAGGTGCGGCTGGTTAAGCAGCAGTTGCACCTTGCAAGTTCGCCAAGCCAGAGACCTCCAGCCTACAAACATTAAAATTGGTCTTTAGATATATTTAAGTACACTATTTGTAAGCGGAAAAAGACTGAACCGTTAGGTTCCTGCTGTGGGTGTCCTCCGCTGGTGTCATCCATTTGCTTGTCATGGAAAGGAAGGCAAGAACATGCCTATGTGACGCATTTAGTTAGTATTTTACTTACCTTATCAAAATCCTAGCAAATTGTTGAGCTTTCCCTTTTAACAGGCTTCCGAAGCCGAATCGATGCTCAGGACAGTCGCAAACGCTGAGCCGCAGAAGTTATGGCGTCGAACAGTTCATCTAGTATATTATTACTTTTAGAACGCCGCTTGATAATGGTGCGCTGGGGGCCAGTACGACGGTCGTTGCTGGATTATGCACAGCGCTGGTTGACGCAATGACGCACTGATGCAGCCCGCTGATGCATCTGCCAAAAACGGTGACGCATTTAATAATTGTGTCACTTATCTCCATCAATTATTAAATGAAACTAGACTGTGCTGGGCGCATTTCGCTTTGTAACTCGAAGGCCGTAGGAATCCTGAAGAACTAGAACTCATTGCTTTTGCTCTCAGGACTCCTGTCATGCAAAACATTACTAGATTAATCTGTGCCTTTACAATCCTTATTAAAGTAAGCGTTAAAGCTGGTCTCCGGCGGTCAGCACTTTCTCGAAGCCTAGGTCGCCATTCACTCACTACTGGGAATAGCTGCGAAAACTAGCTCATTCAGGAAGCGCTTGTCATCGTTTATCTTTAATAACGCCTGGGCTATGGCCCCACCTGCTGCGCCAGCCAAGGAGCCAAGCTAAAGCCAAAAGCTCTGTACGCCCGACTCTTGCTAGGATCATCAAGGCACTGCACACTTAGGCAGAGACGCGCGAGCAGCGCAACCGTCGATTAATTCCAGCAGCCTTTTGTATCCAGCAGTGTATACCCCCCGGCCGGTTGGTTCGCTCCTTCGCCAGGGACAGACACTGACCCTGCTCTCCTTAACCCCCGGGTGGTCCATGTTTGAGCGAGACTGTACGGTTTCACGTGCCCGGCGAGCTGGGAAAGGTGTCTTAAGGTAGAGGATAAGACACATCTATTTCGTTACAGGCGGCAAGACTCAGCCCATGTCTGGCAAACCACTCCCTGCACCGTTTCACAGCACACCCGCTATCCCCTTCCCAGCCGCCGCAGATACCAAAGCGTGTTCTGGCCGACATACTACCGCCTAACCTGAAAAGATTGATATCTTTTAGCGCACCTTAACAGGGCCGCTGACATTTCCCATCTGCTCGCATCCTGCATTGATGCATATCTAACATGCACACATGCCATACCGTACCCACATGTTCACGCTAGCGTTTCAGTCTCCTAAGCAGGACATGATTTTCCGTGCTGCAGCCAACTCTACTAGGTAGTGGCGCCGTCGCGGCCACCGAACGCTGCAACACACCCCATCAGCACCATCAGCTCCAGAGTCCCGTGCCGTCCCGGCGGTTTGGGCCTTCCCTCCAGCGTTTTTTTGCGCTATGCTGTAAAGCTCTTTGTGACAGGTCCGTTGCTAAGCTACATAATTCCCGACCGCACAGCAAACACCGCAGCTTCTCTGGATCCACGCCATTGGGTGGCCGCCATTGATTCGGAGCAACGTTGCCAGCCCCCGCAGGACCATGGCGAGCTGCACATTGCGGCGGCACTCTACTGCGTGCAGCGCATTTGCAGCCAGCCGCCATGGAGACGGGAGCGGCACCGATGGCACCATTCAGATCCGTGACTGAGGGATCCTTCGCCACAATACTGGGATTGTCGATCTGCCGCTCGAAATGCTGCATGTTTGCAAACCAAATCCTTGAAATTGATGCTGCCAGCTTATAAGTTGCCGACGGTCCCGACCCTCCCCCGCCTCTTACCCCTAATTTTGCTTACGAGGATGATGCCATTCCCCACACATCCCATGCCCGCTCAGGGCCTCAAGTATTAGTGGGCACGCCATCATCCTGCATGCCCGCCTACTCTCTGCCTAAACCCCAAACCCGAGACACTTCAGGTGCAGGAGGATTGGCATATTTATGCGCAGTTCCACAAACGTATCATGTCCTACCAATTTACGCCATAATAAAGTTAGGATTAGAACGCACTAACGCCCAACGCCTCAACTGCCTGGTGGCATATCCTATAAACTACAGCTAGCCTCGCAGCACCGTCACGTGCTCAATTGTTGAACAGTTTCACCGCGAACTCTGCGTGAAGCTGGGTCTATGTACTGCTTGTCCTTCGCGGTAAGCATCAAGTAGGGCATCACGGGCTCTGCCCCTTCCGCGGAGCGCATGCAGGCCCACCAATTCCTGAACGCTGGTCGCAGGTCCTGCCACATGTTTCCATCTTCCGCCTCGATGACCTCCAGCATGTCCGCCAAGCGGTCGTTGCAACGATGCGGCTTAAACTTCTCCTTGTCCATAGACTCCCGAGCATAATCAACTTCGTTGTTATAGACACGTACGTCCAGCAAACCCGTCATCACGCTAACGCAACCAACTAGCAGGACGCCGGCGATGCCGCGACATACGCGAATCAGCCGCCGAGAATAAACCTTTTGGAAATCCTCCATCTCTATATGTTTTAAGTTTTAGTATTTGTCCTGGGTGCAATAATGCGCGTCTGCTGAGTAGGGCAGAGATCAGGTTATGTGATTCTGGTTACAGTGTTTGTTAACGTTCCAGCGCCAGTAGTTGGCGTACTATACAGACATGTTGTTGGTGACAACGTCGCAAGCGCGGTGTTTGGATCCTACAGTGGATTTTCCAGGACAGCCGTACAGGACTGCGATAACTGAGATATGGACAGCTCGTATCGAACATTTCAGAACTGCGGAGCGTTGGTGTCGCTACATGCAAATCCCGTCCATTTGGAGTCGGCGCTTTTAAGTGCGTGATCCGGCTCGGGCCCTCCAAGTTAGCGGGCTCCAAGCTAGCGCTGCTAGGGTGCGGAAGATTGCAGCACCATTTCAGCCAGTAAGGTGATGCGGATAAGGCCGAGGGGGAGGTAGGGGAATGATGTATATGCTCTTCCAGGTTCCATTTGAGGGAAACAAGCTTACGTAAACAGGATAGCAGCACGCAGAATCTCAAAGGGAGGAACCTCTCGCCTAAGACTGTTCTGAGGATGTCTCATACTTCAGCCGGAGTGCATAGGTGAAGGAACGTGGAAGGACACAGCATACGCCAACACTGAGCCACGCAGCACGTGATGTGAATATCAACCTTCGTACCACCCTCAATTGATGCTAAGTTTGAGAAGCTGCTGCTGGATTCAGATCTTGTCAACCCGCACAGCCCTAGCCACACGATGCACTCCTGCCTAGGACCCTTTACTCGGAGCAACGTGTAAGTAGGACCTCCACATCCGCACCCTGCATCCCTACGGGGCACGGGCTTTATTATGAAGGTGCGGCTATGCTTGCCAACGCTACACAGGCATACATGTTGGAAACAGGACACATAGGTACCATGTCACATGGACAGGCGTTGCCACGACCTTGCCTGCGAGTTGACGACCCGCAGAAACTATATGAAGAGGTCTTCCTTGCAATATTGCAGCAGTGATACGGAAGATAAGCGTTAGCTTTAGGTGGTCGCAACCTATATGCAAGATGGACACCTGCGCGAAGGAAGCCGATAACAACTCAAAAATGCCATCTTATAGTCCAGCTTGTTATAATCGACTTGCATGCGTTGATGGATTAGCGTTATGCATTGACGTTTCCTACTTCCTGTATTAAGAAGCGCCGTACGGTCGATCATGCTCCCATTGAAACTGCACTGCTGCCCTATTTAAAGCATTCGTCGTATCTAGTAGGTACACAGTTACGCGGATTTGTGCTTTGCCGCCGCGGATCGTGTCATTTCTTTGAAGTCTGGTTACTAAAAATGCAGCTTGGCCAGCGCGTTCGCCCATTCAGCGGACCCTCGGCGGCCCGCCGGCCAGCACGTGCTGGTGCGTAGGAATTCATACATCTTGTCAGTGGTCGTTTAGCCCACGCGCTGCAGCGGCCTGTGTTCTCGTCCTTGTGCGAGCGTTAGACCGTAGAGCCGACAACGCACTCGCTACTCGCAGGCTCTGTTACCGTCCGGGCTGCTGCAGCTACTCGTGATCCCAAGCAGCGGATTGTCATTACTGGCATCGGCATCTGCAGCGTCCACGGCAATGACCCAGACACCTTTTACAGCAAGTAAGCGGCCGGTTTGGGCATTTTTCATCCATGTTTCCTATATATGACTTGTAATTTGAATCGAATTCCCACTTAGACGGGTGACCGCACTGCGTATTGAACGTTTCCTTGCTTACGTGGAATGCTGTTCTTTGCCATGCAGGCTCCTGGACGGTGTTAGCGGTGTTGGGGCTATTGACCGCTTCGATGCTTCAGAGTTTCCTACTCGCTTCGCTGCCCAGATCAAGAACTTTGACGATGAGGGGTGAGGGTGTCGTTGAGCGTTACAGTGGGAGCGGCGATCGGCGATTCTTCGCGCGCACTTCCGCTTAGCCCGAAGTTACGCCAATGACTGTCCGACTGCTACGAGCCTTCAAGGAGTTTCCGTGGGAAAAAGAGTTTCCGTGGGAAAAAGTTCGAAGTACCCCGCACGACTTGCCTATACTCGTTGTGCGTCGCGTTGTAGTGCTGTGTCTCCTTTCCACACCACCCTCTTCAAGCCGGTTGTTTCCTGGCGCGTTTCGATACAACTCCCCGTCGCGTTCCGTCGTGCACCTGTCCTTCAAGCATTACTCGTTTTCGCCTTTTCCTTATGGTCGAGTCACGTCACCGAGATGTCGTCCGGGCCCCAGCTTCACCCACTCCTAGACCCGCATTCCAGCACCGTCATCGTTTTGCTTCCTTCCTCCTCACCTCCTTCCAGCGTTGTGTGTTCCATGCTTTTGAATGATATGGCTGCCGCCCTTGCTGTTCCTGCCCTTGCTCTTTCTGCCCTCCGTCGCTGTAATTTGTTACTTCCCCTCACAGCATGATTGACAAGAAGAACGCCCGGCGCTACGATGACTGCCTCAAGTATACGATGGTACGCGGCACGCCGCGTGTGTGTATGTATGCATGGTTGTAGGTGCATGTGTGTGTGGGGGGGTTCTCTGGACAACTGAACCGGCCCCGCGCCCTGGCGGCCGCCTCTGTTGTTGTTATGTGTTGCGATTGTTGTGCGTTGCGAAACGTGCCCATCCCCCTGGGATTGAACGTGGGGGTGTGGACATGAGTGGCGACATGGTGGCCGTGTGTGTATGTATGTATGTATGTGTGGTGGGAGGGTTGTGCGATTAGTCCTCCGTATGTAGTTGTATGTATGTATGTATGTACGTCTTGCGCGGTCTCCTCACTCGCACGCACAGCCGATCAACGTGCCGTCTCAATGCAGCATGCAGGATGCTGAAAGTGTGTATGTATGATGTTGTGTATATATGTATATGTATAAATTTATGTATATGTATAGCTCTCACACAGCCTGAACCATGTACGCGTCAGTGCCATCTGTCTGTTTGTCTGTCTGTTTATCCTGTCCCCTCTCTCTTACCTTATCTTCCCTTCCCCCTCTCTATTCCCCCTCCCATCCCTCTCCCCCCTCCCTCTCCCTAAAACCTAAAACCTAACGACCAATGCCACACTCCCTCCCCACTCCCACTCCCCCTTCCCCCTCCCTTCCGCAGGTTAGCGGCAAGAAGGCGCTGGTGATGGCGGGTCTGGAGAAGGAGCGCTGCGCGGCGGGCTACCAGCAGGTGGACCCGACCCGTGTTGGTGTGCTGGTGGGCACCGGCATGGGCGGCCTGACCGTATTCCAGGACGGTGAGATGATGAGAGGGGGGGGAGCTCGACTGGCTGCGTG
>NW_003307608.1:588650-611736 GCF_000143455.1 Volvox carteri f. nagariensis
GTAGGGTGGGGGGGTTGGAAAATGACTTGGCTACCTGGTGGTGGCTTTTGTTGAGGATGGGAGGTTATGGGTTGAGGAGGGGAAAAAGGGGAAGAGGCATGTGTGATTGTTTGTTGAATGGGTTTTGGATTTGGTTACTTGGCGTTTTAACTGTGTTTTGTTGTGCACGTATTCGCAAGTTTTCGTCCCATTCCAGGAACAACAATAACAACCGTCGTTGTTACTCATCATTAGTACGGAGGTGGTTTAGGGATGATCTTCCGGTTGGGAGTTGGAATTTCGGTTATCTGATTATTACCTAGGATGGTGGAGTCGTGTGCACAGACCAGAACTGCACACAATCCTGGCACAGAATCTGTGAAGGGAGGCTCAGGCGATTGAGCACAGCTGGATTCACCAGGTCTTTGCGTTATGTTGCTGTGGGGAGGATTTGAACGGGAGAGTTATCGTCGGGAGGGTTCTCGGTTTTTTTGGAAGGCGAATGTGATTTACAACTTTAGAGTGCGGAAGAAGTGGGGGAAGTCCCTAAACCCTGTATACAAATTAACACATACCGAGGAACTAATTCCAAAAAAGGGAAGATGGTTTTTATGCGGGATGTCCGTACACTTATTCCATGCGGCTTCTCTCGGGCTCGTAAGAGCCTTCGAACACTGGAGACAGCTACTGAAGACGTGTACGTGTGTGCGGGGTGATGTGTTTTTTTCGCGGGATGTCAGGTCTGGTGTGCTGGTGGGCCGGGCCCCCTCCCGCTCTTCACTCCCTGCTTCCCCGCATCCAAAGACACACGTACATACATACATGCATGCATGCATTCAGACATACATACGCACGCACGCACGCACGCAGGCGTATCTAACCTGGTGCAGAAGGGCTACAAGAAGATCTCCCCCTTCTTCATTCCGTACGCCATCACCAACATGGGCGGTGCCCTCCTGGCCATTGACCAGGTATGTTTGTATGATTGTATGTTTGTATGTATCAAATGGGTTTTTCTCGGGGTAATGCAAGTCTAGTCTTGTGGGTTCCTGTGCGCGGGAGGGCGGGCGGGATGTAAGGGGTTTGAAGTGCAATCTTAACCACTACTACCAGTTTTTAGCTCGTAGTTCATCTTGCTTATTTACCAACCGAAATAAACGACCTTAACGATTGACCAACCAATCAACAAACTTGTATGAAATGCTAGGGCTTCATGGGCCCCAACTACTCCATCTCAACCGCCTGCGCAACCGCCAACTACGCGTTCGTTGCGGCCGCCAACCACATTCGTAACGGCGACGCTGACGTCATGGTGGCGGGCGGCTCCGAGGCGCCCATCATCCCCGTGGGGCTGGGCGGCTTCGTGGCCTGCCGGGCGCTGTCCACTCGCAACGATGAGCCCGTCAGGGCGTCCAGGTGAGCTGGTGTGTGTTTGTGTGTGTGTGTGTGTGTGTGGCCTTGGGGGGTTGGGGGAGCTTTGGGGGGGAAGGGTTGTCTGTGTGTTGTGTGGGGGGGGAGATTGGGGAGGTCGTGTGCGTGTGTGTTTCGTTGGATGACGTGGCCCGGTGGGAGTTGGAGACCCGGCGGGAATGGGGTTGGAGACCCGGCGAGTGTTCTTAGTGTCGTACTGAGTGTCGTGTGTGTATGTATGTGCATACGATTGCGGGGTTGGGGGATGGCAATGGAATTGTTTGTCTCCTCCTTTGGCCCCCCTTTCCCCCCATCGGTCTTTTACGGCTTGGGTCTCCGCTCTTATTTTAGTCTTGGCGGCTAGGTAGGTAGTTTTCCGCGGTCGTCATCACTCTACATCGTTCGGAGGACGGCTTCTTCACAACCGCCAACTGGTCGGTTCTGCTTTCTTCACATCCGCCGCAGCAGTCTTTCCTTTGCATCAGCTTCACTCGCTCGTTCCCCCCATCCGTCCGCTTATCTCGCCCTCTGGGAACCTGTACATACATACATACATACATACATACATACATACATACATACATACATACATACACATATATAGCCACATGCATTGTTCGTGTGCGCAGGCCTTGGGATTGCGACCGCGACGGGTTCGTTATGGGTGAGGGTGCGGGTGTGCTGGTGATGGAGTCCCTGGAGCACGCCACGAAGCGCGGCGCCAAGATCTACGCCGAGTACCTTGGCGGCGCCGTCACCTGCGACGCGCACCACATGACCGACCCGCGGTCTGACGGGCTGGGCGTGTCGACCTGCATCGAGCTGGCACTGAAGGACGCCCGGATCGAGCGGGAGCAGGTCAACTACATCAACGCCCACGCCACCAGGCATGTAGCCACCAGGCGGTCTTGGAGATCGCCACGATGTTGAGGCTTTCGTAACCCGTTCGTGGGGAGAACTGCTGGATTGCTTTGCTTTTTGTGACATCAGAGTTTCGACATCAGGGTTTAGACATCAAAAGAAAACAATCTTGTAGTTTCATTACCCCTCGCGCGCTCTTCCCCCCCCTCCGCCGCCGCGCAACCCCACCTTCAACCACTAACTACACTGCCACGCTCACACAGCAACTATCCACCCGCACCCTAATCCCATCCCCTACCCAACCCCACCACCAAACCCCTACCCAACCCCATCCCCTAACCACCCCCCACCTCACTCCACCCCGTCACACAGCACGCTGGTGGGTGACATTGCGGAGGTGAAGGCCATCAAGAAGGTCTTCCACGACACCAAACACCTCAAGATGAACGGGACCAAGTCCATGATCGGCCACTGTCTGGGGGCGGCCGCCGGTGTGGAGGCCATCGCTACCCTCAAGGTGGGAGGAGGGGTGCGGACGGATAGTGGGAGGGGTGGGGTGGGGGTTCAGGAGGGGTGAGAGGGAATGGGAGTTGCTCCCCGTGGTGTGTGTTTTTCAGGGAGGGTTAGGGGGGAGGGAGGGGGTAACAGTGTTTCGAGGATTCAGCGGTGCAGCACGTACATCAAATACAAATTGCGTGGGCTGGGCGGGGTTTTTTGCACTAGTTTGGGGTGTGGAATTATTTGGGGCGTTGCCAGTGTGTGTGTGCGTGCGTGTGTGTGCGTGCCTGTTAGTTGCTGTGGCGAGTGGGGTAATAGCGGGTGGTGGAATCCGGGGATTGAGGACGCCCGAGACGACCGCGGGGCTCAGGGAGTCTGCGGGGGCGTAGCTTGACGTCCACTTGCTTGGCGGTGGATAGCGGTCCATAGCGGTGGTTTTTCTTTGGGGTTTTTAAAGGTCAGTCTCCCGCTTCCGGAGGTCTACTGCTTCCATGGAAAGTGGTGATGCGTCCTCGAGGCGAAGTACTACACGTTCAACGGCGCCGTGCTGGTCAATTCTCGTGTGCCGTTTTTTCGGGATGTAGCACTCCGACAAAAAAAATTGTGTACTGTCTGTGTTTGTGTTCCCTATCTTGCCGCGAGGTCAGGCGATCGAGACCGGCTGGGTGCACCCGACTCTGAACCAGCACAACCTGATTGAGGAGGTGGTGGGCATTGACACCGTGCCCAACGAGAAGAAGCAGCACAACGTAAGAGGGGGGCGCTCTCTGCCCGCACGCGTGTGTGTGACACTGTTATGTATGTATGTGCGCATTTGGAGGGACTTGGTCCGATCCAGCAAATCTGTGTGTATCTGTGTGTTTGCGCAGACGGTGACGTGGCTCGGGGAAGCGTGAAGGAAAGGGGTGTGCCGGGAGTGTACGACATATCGTGCCGGGTTTCGTGTGCACAGGCTCCGTTGGGGCGGACACACCCTCTCAGACAGCGGAAAGAGGCCGGCAAGAAATGGTAGCCTGTTTAGGACTGTGTGGGTCCTGAGCTGGCTGCTATCTTTCAATAATCCCCTCCCCCACGCCAGTTATTACCTCTCCCCCGCCTCCACCGGCCTTCTCCCCCCCCCTTACACTGTTAACCAAACGTTTTGAAGATTCTCTAAAGCTATCGTTTTTACCCTCTTCCAATGCTGCCGTCTGTGTCTACCTTCACTTCTACATCACCGCTCGCCGTCGCCATCATCATCATCATCATCGTGATTATGTTTTTCCTCATCAACATCGCTCATCAACATCACAACAACACCACAGATCACTGCCGCCATCTCCAACTCGTTCGGCTTCGGTGGCCACAACTCCGTCGTCGTGTTCGCGCCCTTCCGCGAGTGAAGATGAAGATGAAGAAGAAGATTTTGTGAAGATGAAGAATGAAAAATGAAGAGAGGACAGGACGGAGGCGCAAAAAGGCAGAGGGCACACTGGGCATTCGGTAGTCTGTGGGAGTATGCGGTTATGAGAGTGGTGACGCTGGTGGCGGACGGGGTGTGTGTGCGCAACAAGGTGATGTGATGCGCACACTGGATTTGCGAGTGTGCTCAGACACAACGCATAGCGCAGTGAGCCGAGTCATCGAGGACTTTCTAGCTGTCTGGCCTTCTACCCCACCACCACTGATCTCGAGGACTGATCCTATTGTGCATTAGGGTCAGGATTGCCTGTGTCTACCGTCCTCTCTTCTTCGAGGGGTATGTGGAGGGAAAAGAACGAAACGGGGAATTGGATCATCCGCGCCCTCGAGCGGCATGTCGTGTGTAGTTGGTGGTGTGCGCACGTGCTTGATCTGTTTGTTTGCGCCGTCGCGTGTTAGTGACGGCGAAAAGCGGTTGGGCCGCCGAGCCTGGGGTCGGTGTTTCTCTACCCGGGCTTCTCCCGGGGGGGAGGATTATGAGGTGGTGTGCGTGGTGGGCAGACGGACTGACTTACAGACAGACTGAGGGAGAATGCTCGGTCCAAAAGGTGTACGTGCGTATCGCGCGGCTCTGTGTTGGCAGTCGGACCGAGGGAAAGTTGACGGGGAATGTTGCTGGAGGGCATCTAATTCCTCTTGTCAGCTCGTTTTTTGCCTGTTGCTCTGTTACTCCAGCGCCCAAATCGTACGCATCTTGCTCGCTGCGTGGCAACAGCTCGGGTGTAGCACTGAGCCGCTGGGGAACGTTTCGTACATCCGTACATTCACCTAAGAGTAGGATGAGCGATACTTAACGAGCGTGCTAAAAAGAGTGTAATGATTCAATTCTGGGAATGCGATGGGGCAGGAAAAGCGCAGGGCTTCTCTGCGTGTGTGTGTATCTTGTAAGCTCCGATGCAACTACCTGCCCTCGCTCTACAAACTCAGGCGCACCAATATACATACACACTTCCCTGAGAGCTGCTGAACGCTTGAAACGATTAAAGCTGTAAAGGTTACACACGGAGTATATTTCGTTTCGGAGTAATTTCATCTTGCTCAGAAAGACCGCGTCGTGGTGTAGAAAGTTCCTCCACAGAAGAAAAGGCGCACTCAAGCCAACACCGCCGCCACCGCTCCCGAACAGCAGCCGGCAACACTCCTGCCCCCCGCCACCCCCAATGCCACCGCCAACCTGCAATGGAAGCGCACCAAGTCCACCAATAAGATCGATGCTGTTGGTGTCCCCCCGGGGTTTGAGCGGCCTCATAATCCCAACGAGGAGATTGTTTGGCTGACTGAAAATGTGGTGATTTCAAGAGCTGGGCCTATGTACTTCAGGGCTCGACGACGGTCATCTGCTTTTTTTGCGACACACATAAGGAGAGTAACGCCACCATTTCCCGCACGAACTGGGATCGCTCAGCTTACACCCGGCACGAGGCCTCTCACTCCCACAAAGTGGCTGTAGACCAGTACACGCAGGATCAGCAGCAACAGCAAACTGACAAGCACCTGGCCATGACCGAGGTTGCCGACAATCCCTTGTTGGCTCTGTTTTGTGGCGCATACATGGTCCTGTACCAAGCCATGCCTTTCACTCACTTCCCAACGATCTGTGAATACATGGACTGGCTTAAAGTACCAAACATCACCGGCTTAAGCTCAACGAGGGTCTGTTTGTGAAGCTGAGTATGTCGGGGTCCTTGAAGAAGGAGGATGCAATGTTGAAGGGGGCAATGGCCAAGTACAAGTCCTCCACTAGGATGCACCTCTACACGCACATCGCCGATAAGGTCGAGAATATCCTTCACGACCCGCGCTTCAACCGCATGCGGTCGGCTTTGTGAGGATGGATAGCTCGGGGGGCGACTTCATGGCGCAAGAACTTGCTTGGCAACGAACCCTTGTCCCCCCCTGTAAAACGATCGGCCTGCAATGTGTACGGAACGTGGAGCCCTGAAATGCTGTCTCTTTTGGCGCCGGAACGCGCCAAAATGTTTTTTTTAGGTTTATTGACCGAAATTATGCCCTCCCGCAGCCGTAGAAACCGATTTGCCGACCTCTGGTAGAAACTAATATAACTGCCGTACTGCCAATATATTGGTGCTACGTGAATTGGTGGGAGGCCACCAATCTTGTGCTGGTGGAAAGCAGCTCTTAAGCATAATGGAAAAATTGCTTATTCACCAAATTGTGTAGCACTCATACGCTGCACGTCGTCAACACGTGGCAAATCAAGAAGCCAGTCCGCTACCTCGCGAGGGGTTCATAAGGCACGTGTTGCACCTAAGTCTGCATCACAACTGCATAAACAGGTCCTGGTCCTCACCAAAATTGCAAGGTACCACAAAAATCCCAGGTACCATTTCCATGCCCTTGCAAGAAACTGAAGCACCAATACATCGTGGCAGTACGGTAATTGGCTTTTTCTGTGATTCGTACAAGCGCAGACATCGTTGGCCTGGCAAATAAAATACATCACGGGCTAAAAATTAAAAAATCTTGATCAAACCATGAGATATTTTGGCCCCTTTTGCACCTTTAGGTCCTCCTACCTCTCTCCCCAAACGACACCCGTCTAATAGCAATGAAAACGCTCACACTCACACT
Organism: Volvox carteri f. nagariensis; assembly: GCF_000143455.1. Classification (NCBI taxonomy): domain Eukaryota; kingdom Viridiplantae; phylum Chlorophyta; class Chlorophyceae; order Chlamydomonadales; family Volvocaceae; genus Volvox; species Volvox carteri. Next base: position 595,452 of record NW_003307608.1, read on the forward strand.
CACACTCACGCTCACACTCACACTCACGCGCACGCGCACGCCTGAGGCGGTGTCGGAACCGGCGCCACCGCCGTCCCACTCTCCCACCCCCGTCCCGGGCCCTCCTAGACCTGCCTCAGCTGCCTCACGTAACCATCCAGAGCCTCCCCAAACGCCCGCCGAGAGAACTTCCCCTCCACATGCGCCCGCGCGCGGCGGCCCATCCCGACTGCCGTCTCCGCGTCCATCAGTTCAGCCATAGCGGACGCGAAGGCAGCGGCCGCTGGCGCGCACAGAAACCCCACAGCCCCATGGGTCACGCTCTCCGTGGGGCCGCCGCTGTCGCACGCCACCACAGGCCGACCCGCCGCCATGGCCTCCAGCGGCACAATCCCAAAGTGCTCATGCTGTGGAGTGTACAGTACGGCACGGCAGGCGGCCAGCAATAGCGTCCTCTGCCTGCGGTGGACACACGTGATCACAGTTCGCTGTGGGTGTAGATAGGGGCTCGGGTACGTTAGGCGTGCCGCGTGTGGGTTGCTCAGGTCGGGTTTCACTCTGTCGGGTGTGGTTTGTTGATCTGAGAGGCGCCCGAGAGGGCAGGAACTGGACTAATGATGGAACACGAGTAGGTTTCACCGAAGCAAGTGGTCCAGCAACATCAGCAGCAGCAGCAAAAGCACAGCAGCAGCAACAGCAACTCTGCAAAAACATCATTGCATTCCTTCGCTTATCCCACCTGTCCGTGAAGGATGGCATGAACCGCACCACCTCCAACAAACCCATTTGCCGGGCGGCTTCTCGAAGCTCTTTTAAGTACTCCACGTTCTCAGGAAGCCGGGGATCGTACCCGCCCGCCACCACTAGCCGTGCTCGCGGCGGCGGCGCCGCCGCTGAGCCTTCAGTAGCTGAAGGTACTGTCGCCATCGTCGACGTACTCTTCGTTCGACTCGTCCCCTGCCGTTCCCGCAGCTCGCATAAGGCCTCCAACGCGAGCCTGATGCCCTTCTTTCGCTCAAACCTATTTAAATAAATTGATGTGGAGACAGAGCACAGCACCAGTGCTCAAATTACGGGACCCCGAAGGCCCGTAGTTGGCAGCTCGTAGGGTTTCATGGTTCTGTTCTATTGTGTTGTCCGGGTGGTGCTCCCAACCTTTGAATGCCCGGGGTTTTGCATCCCTTTCCGTCTTTTCCTGACCCACCGGTTTATTGATAGGAACGTAGTGCCGCCGTCTATAAATTGCGCCAGTTCTGGTTCCAGCTCGCTGCGCCACTTTGCCTCAGCGTCCCGCAGATCGGACTCTGCAGGAATAGGGACGGCCGGGTACAGCACGCCGGGCTGCATGGCGCGCGCAGCGAGCCGGCGAAACGTCTGTGCAAACACGCTGCGTGTGTACTTGCTGTTGACCAAGATGAGGTCCGCCGCGCCGGTCGTAGCCTCCTCCAAGTAGTCCAACGGAGCACGGTAAAGCTTTTTAAGGAAAGATTCGCGTTTTGTAAGGAGTAGGTCTGGGAAGTGGCAATAGAAGAGCACTTTGGTGCTCGGCATGAGCAGCTTGACGATCGGGACGACAACCGCGACCTGATCGGCAATGACCACGTCGTATGCAGCTTTCGGTCCAGGTTTGTAGCAACGCCAGGCGATGTGCAGGGCGACGAGGACGCAGCGCACGTACGCGCACAGCGCGAGCATGCGACCATAGACATGGCGGGGAAACCAACTCCCGGCGGTGAACACGGCAAAGCCGCCCGTTTTGGTCTCCTCGAAGCATCGTTTCGGGTCATAATAGGCTGTATACATGTCGACATGATTTCCGCAGCGGACTAGCTCCGTCGCTGCATCAACGACGAGTCGTTCCGCACCCCCGATGCCTAGATCAGGGTGGATAAAGGCAACGCGGAGGCCATTTTTTGCTTTGGGAGCCATGATCATACCCGGGGCCAATTTCGTCACGGTTCAATACGATATATGAAAGGTTCCTACTTTTGTATCCATGACGCATTACGTTTTCAAAAGGCGGATTATTAGGTTGGTAGCATTGCTATAAAAGATAAAGCCCTTGTCGAAGCCACAAATGGAAAACTACCCTGGTTTCGGAGTCCCGCGATGAAAGCCATGGAACTTGAAGGTCGACACTCTCTTCTAAAGTATGTTACTCATTTCTTAGGTTGATAAAGCGACATTTCTTTTTTATTGTCTGCTATCGTTGCGGGCACCATTGTGCACTTCTGGCGCAAAAGGATGGCATCAAGCCTGACAACAGGACCTGGAATGCGAGGGACGAACGCATGCCGACGACGAAAACGCCCAGCCGACCCAGCAGCCTGCCCTTACGTAGGAGCCTTTGGTGTGCCATCTGGACGCCCTCAACCACGGCGCGCTGCTAGCACGATGCCACCACCGCGCGCCGCGGTCACCCACAGCGCAGCGCAGCTGCTACTCTCGGCGTTCGTTTCCCCCGTCTGTTTCAACCAGGTAGGGGTGATCTGGTTCGGCTCTGGCGAGGGAGGGCAGCAGGTCCTCTACGCCCTCAGTGCTGCCTGCGGGAGCGCCGTGTCACCATTTAACCTTCGTGTTTCTGTAACTGAAGTGCGACTGCGCCCTGTCTGTCTCTGTGTCCCTGTGTGTTGGAATTGTGTTAAGGTTGGGGATAGATGTACACACACGCACAGGTTTGTCTCACACATACAACCCGGCCCCAGCCCCAGGTACGGCCCCGGGTACGGCCCCGGCCGGGGCCTGCACACATTAACTAATGTGTAGCCTATTTAATAATATATCCCGGGGGGGTTCAACATTCTCCCCGGCGTGTCAAGTCCACCTTTCCACAGCAAACCTGACTACAAAGTTGATCTCGGTTGTAAACAGTTCCCGGTAATACCTTTAAACTGCCACCTTCGCATGTCAATAGCATTGTGGCCCCCCCCCCGTCAACCCTGCCGGCCCTGGTGGCCCTGTTGTTGGCCAATTGTAATAATTTAAAAATGTTGCTTGCTTCATACCTTCCAAACTTCTTCCCTCCACACCACCCGGGGGCCCTATGCCCGGTGGCGTCCAGGTCTGCCAGCAGGACGCCGACCGCGCCTTCCTGTTGGCAGTGGCGGTGCCGCTGCTGGCGGCGGCAGCGGTGGTGTCGTACTTGATGCGCTCCCCGCCGGCGGAACTTACGGACAGCGGCCGCGTGTTTGAGGACCCCAGTACGGGGACGCGCTTCGAGGCACCTGAGGGTGTGGTTCCGGAGCGAGATAAGAATGTGGGCCATTGGGTTATTGGTTTCGGTGGGATCCTGGTCCTTTTGTGGGCTTTTCTTAACATGCTCCTCGCTCTGTCTGTCTGTCTGTCTGTCTGCCTTTCCCTTCCCCAGTCTGTCTGTCTGTCTATCTTCCCGATTCCTCGCTTTGTCATGTGTTCCCCTTCCTCGCTCTGCGCCTCTACCTGCTTGCCTGTCCCCCTCTCCTCCCCTCCCCACACTCTTGCCCTGGGGCAGCAGCTTCACTCGTGTGTGGTTCGTCTGCCCCCCTCTCCTCCCTCCTGGGTCGATGTGACAGCACATGACACCGCTTAGGACTCACTGGGGCCAGTTTCGGACTTTTCGGACGCCTTCCGGCAGTCAGGCAGCTCATTTCTGTGTTTCTTGCATCACATGATTTCCCCTTCCTCGGTGATCTCTCTCCCCCCCCACCCCGCGCCATTGAAAGGGCGAGTTGGCTTTCCGCCCCATCAGCTACACCCCCTGGCCGGTGGATGAGGGAGTGGAGGGGGAGCGGGTGCGCCTCGCGGTGGGGCCCGTGGGTTCCAGACAGCTCAGGTGGAGTCCAGGGAGGGGGGAGGGAGGGAGGGAGGGGTGATGGTTTCGGAGGAGCCATGTAGAAGAGGAGCGGCTTAGGTCGTGGGCGGTAGCTGTTCTTTGCGCAGAGTCATTCATACTCATACGGACACACTTAAGTTCGTGCGTATGTGCCGTAAATTGTCGTACCATCGTCTCAGGACATATGTCTTCGCCCGTGTTCTGCCAGTCCCGTCCGACATCCTCACCGTCACGTTGCCGCGGCCGTTGGGTGTCGTACTGGAGTACGAGGAACGGTTTCGGAGGGCGACTGTCGTAGACCTGATTGAGGGCACCTACGCCGACCAAAGGCGGAAGGTAAGTTAGTTAATTCGTGTGCGTGTCATTATAATTTGTACGGCGTGGTGTTTGAGTTGTACGGAATTTTTACATGCCAGAGGAGAGATTCATGAACGGGAAGGGCAGACAAGTGTGGATGAATTTCGGATGATGCAAGCAGGCAGGGGTGTTGTGTGACGGATCACAATTACCGCATTGGCTCTGTGTGTGTGGAAGGCTGTGGTTGCCGTACAAGACGTTTTTGTTTTTGTTGTTGTTGGTAGTGGTGGTGGTGTTCAGGGGGGTTCTGTCGGTGCGCGCATAGCCTTGCAAAGGTAGATGGGTGTGGGTTGGGGATGCGGGAAGGATGGATGGATAGATGTGGAACGATGCCCGCCTAGTGTTTTATCGAAATCCACATACAGATCGTGATCTGGTATAATAGATAGGGACGGTCCCCACGGACCATATTTAGGGCACTAGTTATGTATTTATACGAAAAAACGTTTTTTGCTTGGGCGAAAACATCGTTTGAAAACCTGGCGTAAAGCCCGGCGGGCACCCCGTCACGAGTATCAAGTCCTAGACGCACGTGAAAGGAAGCCCGGAAGACTTTTGCCCGTGTGATCTGAGAGGTCCAAAATTGTCCTGGCCAGCTAACGACCGGGGTACGACAACTGAAATGCCTGATGTCCGTGTTCTTTTCTTTGCCTGTGGGGGCCTGTGAGCTGCTGCTGGTGGGCGGTGGATGGCCTGCTTATTTCCATTTTCGACGCTCCAACGGTTCATTCCGATGCGGGTTTGTCTATAAGCGGTTTGGAATGCGATTTTTTACTCCGGAATTTTTTACTCCTGATTTTTTTACTCCTGATTTTTTTACTCCTGATTTTTTACTCCTATCTGAATGCAGAAAGCCGCGCTCAATTCCGATCTCGTCAAGGATGCCGTACTTCCCGGGGACGTACTGCGCGCCGTGACGGCGACCAACTTTGTGTACCCCACCCGGGCGCTGTTCGGGGCAGCTCCGCCGGAACGGCACATTGTGAGTTCGAAATCGTGGATTCATTCCTAGATTTGAATCTTGGATTTGGATATGGTAGGGGTAGTCGATTTGGGCAGTTTCCGAGAGCAAGGGTTTCTCCCCTGGAGTCACTGTTCGCTTTCCGCGCGAGTTTGTACACCGTACACCGTGGAAGGGGGCAAAGGAAAAAAGTGTCTATCAAGATTAAGTGGAGGGGGAGGGTTAGGATGTGACCGGGAAGCTGCCAGAAAGGGATGAAGGGGAAGGGGAGAAAAATAGAAATATTCCGCCTCGGTGTGTACGTCGCATCATGCCGTACATTGTACGGTAAGCGGAATTCCTGACGAACTCCAGTGCCCGCGGGTGCGGCGCCCAGTGTACGGCACCAGTATGGCCTATCCGCCACCATCACCGCTGCCGTTACGACACAGCGCTGTTGCCTGCTGGTCACTCGCCACACCAGCATGGAGCGCCATTACCTTTCTACATTCTCCGTTATCCCCCATACGACAGCATTATTGTCTCCGATTGTTTTTAATTACTCAGGTTGTGTACGGCGCTGACAAGCAGAGCTGGTCGTCCATCTGTGGCGCACTGAAGCGGGGCGAGGCCAGGGATGGTGACGTCACTCTGGTTCTGGAGCGCCGCCGACCCCGACCCCCGAAGGAGCCTAGAGACGGTTCGGCGCTGGACATATTCGCATGAGAGGGGTGAGGGTGAGGATTAGTGTGAGGATTAGTGCGAGGGTGAGCGTTGGTTGCTTGCTGCTGGGATGTTTAGTTGCGCTGTGATGCGTGATGTGTGTATGTATGCATGTATGTATGTATGTATGAATGCTCAAATCAGGGAACAAATGGAGGGCGTAGGATGGGTGGGACAATACCGCGAGCATGCCGTCGACTGGTCGTATGCCGGGGGCCAGGCGGCGGGAGGGCTCCTGCTGGCTGTAGCGCTGACTTTGGCGCCCACCTAGGTCCGCGAAGTCTTCAAGTGAAACATGGAGAACAATGTGGAGCTGAGGGGGCAGCCTTCTTTGACCCCTTGAACAGAGTCCAAAGGTTCCCCCAGCCTACCGTTTTTGCTTTCATGCGCGCACCTGCTCTCGTGTAACAGGCCTTCAGAGCCTTCAAGCATTGCGTCATGCATGCCGCGCTCCTTTCGTCTCTCTTTTAAGCCAAACTAGGCGACATGGAACCGGATCAGAAGCTTTCTGAAGATCAACCGTCAGTCGCAGAGCGGGGATGTATTTTCAGGGCCATTCGTGTGCCGGTCAGTGAGGTGCAGGAGCAAGAGCGGGTTGTGTATGGTGCCTATCTTGGGGCGGAAACCGCCCTGCAGCAGGGACCGTGCGCTGGCAGCCTCAACCCATTTGCTAAACACGGCGCTCCAAAACACGAGCATAACACTTCGCCAGGGCTACACACACCGCAAGACCACAATAGTTGCTCTTATCGTACAAATCGCTCTTTTTGTGAATTGGCGTCAAGCAAGACATTCCAAACTGGCTGGCGTAGTCCTCCATACTACGGATGTGTTCGAAGGCCAATGAATGAAGGGGGCAAGATCATTAATGGAGTGCCTGTTCATCTCTCTCCTGGCATACTTATATAGCATTCCGCAGGCACGCGATCGAGCCCATCAGATTTGTTGTTGCGGAGAGACTTGATCGCAGATACCACCTCCCCCAGGTTGATTGGTTAGTTCAGCTCCGCAGCTGGATCCACACGTTGCCCCCGCACACCCGTAGTAACGTCCCAACCCCGACCATCACCTCTAGGCATGCCATTAATGTAGCTCATGATCGCGTCTGCGTCCTCATCCCTAGAAACAGTCGCGCCATCGTTAAACAAGTCTGTGAAGTACCCCCTCCAACTGTCAACATCCACCACGGGACACTCCTCCTGAATGGACGAGTTAATTAACTGCCCCAATCCCTTGAATTACTATTGCAGAGACGCAAGAGATCCTTGAAATGCTTCACCCGATAGGCTCCTCGCGCTTCCCTGAGCAACCGCTGATATTTCGTACGCAAACGACTAAACTCTGATTTTGCCGTATGGCCGCTGAGTAAACCTTCAGCCGCATCCGTGCTTTTGCGATTATGTGATTATGATCTTGCTGGTTGACTACGTTGACGACCGTTTTAGCTCGTACAAATGTGATAACCACCGCTGTACATTTTGTCAAGTCGTTTGACCCGTATCGGAGGACCTACGTCTTAACCCGCTTTGTATGTTATATGGACTTGTGACTTTCTCATCGACTTGCGTTGTGGCTGGCTGAGAATTGGACTTACGGAATTGTCACCCGCCGCCTGTTCGGTGGACTTGTTTTTATAATTTGGTCGGTTGCGGATTGAATAATTAAAATGTCGGGACCTGGCGAGATGTTGACCAAGCGCGAATTTCTCGAAATGACCGGCCTCATCCTCAAGGAAATCCTCAATCCTCAAATGCTGCGGTCTGCCTTAGAAACGGCGGCAGTCAAGCTGAATATTCCCGATTCTAACGCCCTTGTGGCCGCGATGCTTGCGGTAGACAATGGTGCCTCTGGGCGCGGCAGGGAGACAACGGACAAGAAGGAGAAGACAAAAAGGAGCTTGACTCCTTACAACATGTACGTCTCCTATTTTTCTGACTTCGCCGCCCACTACGGCCGCCACCCTACCATCGCGAAAGTTAAGGCCGAGAACCCCACAGTGAAGTTGGGCATGGGGTTTTGCTCCGAGTTTTACAAGACTCTTTCACAAGAGCAAAAGGTGCGGAAGCTACTGACGGACCACCGTGCTTTTCCCCTGTACGTTATCGCAGCTTCCCTAACCCGCTGGATCCAAACCCCCGGCTTCGCGCTTAGCGCGTGATTCAACGCCCGTCTCTTTTCCCCACAGGACTGTGTCATGGATACGTTTAAAACCTTCCTAGCGGAACACGGCGCCAAAGGCGAGGCTGACGCTGCTGGTTCTATCCTGAGCGCTTTCAAGAAGTACGAGGCGATCCATCCAGCGGCCAATATTGCCAAAATTATGGGGCTTGAGGCGCGCGACGATTACAAGACGGACCCAGCCCAGATGCGACTCGAAGGTGCGCCCCTGTCCATTAACCTGAAAGCCAGGTAACGGCGGCGGTTTTGGGATACTACTGCGATTGACGAAGCTGGCAAATCGAAACGGCACGATGCTTCTTCTCGGGGCTTCCTCGCCCACAGCGCCTGTTCCTATCTTTACAAATTTCACCCTATTTACTTACAATTTTCACCCTATGCATTTTGCCCTAAGTCCACCTTCCCACAGCCACCATATCATACAACCACCATATCATAAAACTCCGATGCTGCATCGTGCTGTCACCAGCCGCATACACATGCAACCACACCAACACTTTCCTTTTCCCGTCTAAAGTACGTTAAGGCAAATGCCTCTGCTCTGGGTTTACCCTTGCCCTTGTGTGCCAGCTTCTGTAATGAGCCCATGTAGGGGCAGCATACGACAGTGTGTTGCTTTGCCGTTATTGCCTTGTTTGAAATGTGTCGTATCGTGTTGGAATGTGGATGGACCCGACCTTAAAAGATGAATTTCTTTGCTAAACTCGCTGCAATCCAAACCCCAATCCCAACCCCAGCGGCGGAGGCACGTCGTCTCGCGGACGGGGGAGGGGCTGGTGCACCCACGCCCACCCCCTTTGGAACCGTCACTAAGCTGGATTTCGGCAACGGCCACCACCGCAGCGAACTGGTGAGCAAGGGCAGGGAAGCGAAAAACAAGAGGGGAAGAGCGAAGGGGAAAGAGCGGATGAGGCAAAGTTGTGGCAAAGACGGGCGTTGAAAATAGGTGTAAGGAGGTAGTTACAGCGACGGATCAAGTTGGCATGGGGAATGGATCACGCGAACCAGCACCGCGAAAGGGCCCCTATCCTTTCACGCGTAAATCAAAACCTCTAATAGCTCAGATATTACATCAGCACATCGTTCTTGCATTCAAATCCTTTCCATTCGCAAACATCGAGTTGGTAACTCCATCCATCCATCTATCCATAATTGCACTTTCATAGGCACATCAATGAAACCTGGGCAAAAGAGGTGATGTGGAGGTTCAACCGTGCGCTGCCGCCGTCATTGCAGTCTTAGATATCAGTGGCATTTCAATAAACGACACTAGGCGTCCTTACACGCGGCTTCGAACCCCAGGACTTCGCCATTCGTGTAGCATTACTGTGACGTCCCCAGTGTGCACTCTGACCAGTGCCCTCGCCACCAAGCACATGTGTGCACTCTTGACTGCCCCTCGGCAGGAAGCTGGACCCACGCCGGGTGCCGAATTGAAATCGGAGGTCAAGGAGAGGAACAAGGACAAAAGCGAGAAGAAGGCCAAGCGGAAGGCGGAGCAGCTGGATGCGGCCGCGGCTCCCGACGGTGGTGCTGTTGGGCTACAGCTGGATGGGACAACCGTTTCGAAGAAGCAAAAGTTGGACGAAGAGGGCACGGAGGTGGGGAGGAGGGTTTAAGCAGGGTGCTGTTGTTGATCCGGGTTGTTGGGGTTGGCGGCGAAAGGGAGATTTGTCAAAGCAAGGTAGGGCACGCGGCTCATCAGTGTATGACCGCGTTGCTTTTGTAGAAGCTGTGATTGGCGGTATAACAGGAAGATATCCTGGGCGGAAGAGGGGTCGTTACTCCCATCGAGAAAGTGGGATGAAAGGAAGGTTGAGCCGCTCGTGTCAAGTGGCGTAGTTCAGCATCAAAATGTTATGCTGAAGCCCACATGGCTGCCCGTCCAGGCACGTTTACGCTTGCGCCACCACCGCTACCGTCACCACCACGTAGGCGCTTTTTTTTCTCTTTTCCATCACCTTAACAAGCCACTGGCGCTTCTGGCGCTGTTACATCGCCCGCACAGGCTAAGTCCAAGAAGGAGAAGAAGGACAAGGGGGAGAAGAAGGACAAGGCGGTGAGGACTGGGGCCCAGGGCGGGTGCAGATGGGGTTGAGGACTAAGGCCTAGGAGCGGGCGGGGCGCGTCCGGATTGGGTAGTGATGGAGGTTTGAAGAACCCGTGACCTGGTTTGGGGCGGCTAACAAGGCAATATGGGCTTAGAGTCGGACTTTGGGGTCCTCTCTGCTTCTTGTACTGTGAAATGGGGTTGGCTTGCTGATTGACGAAGTCGCGTGTGCAAGGTCTGTCAATACTTGCGTGCGGTATGCTGCGGCTTTGCGTTTTCCGGGAATGATGGGGTTTTGAATTCATGTATGAGCTTAATGCATCAACCCCAATGTTTCGCGCCGCCTGGTGATGTGTTGTTTCAGGAGACAGCTCCAGCTACGACCGGGAAGGACAGCGTTAAGAGCGAAAAGAAAAAGAAGGATAAGGGTGACAAGAGCGAGCAGAAGCACAAGGACAAGGGCAAGGAGGAGAAGCACAAGGAGAAGAAGAGCGAGAAGAAGCACAAGGATAAGCACGTGCAGCAGGTGTTGCCTCTGTAGGTTTGTGGAGGAAGCGAGCGGGATGGCGGTGACTGCAGCGTCCGCAGCGGAAGAGCAGCAATAGTATCAGCTGCAGCCGGGGTTGGGGAGTGTGTGCGGGGTAGAACCGTCAATGATGATGTGCATCGGCTGCAACTCCCAAAGGGGGGAACCGGGGGGAGGGGCGCAGCTTCCAGCGCAGTGGGGGTCAGTCAGGAGCACAGTGGAGGATTTTCCCGCCCCGTCAGTGTCGAGGGGCAGGTCGGAATGGCTGGCGTGGGATGGCGACGTTTTTGCTGACCATATGGATGCTAGGAGCCGGCGGGAGAGGGGGAGCGTCCACCTTGAGACGGATTCACGCACTGACGGTTAGGACGTTGGGCTGGTATGACACGTTGGACGCCGGCATTTTAACGGTCGTGATCATTTAGGTGGTTGTCTACAAACGCTGACCAGACGATGCGATGTGTGCCAGAGCGGTTGGGTGGCGTTAAGGACAATGACATCCGACACCATCTGTGCATCACATCACGTCACGACACGGACGTAGACAGCGGGCTCAGCTTCTAAGCAAAGCTAAGGGTTGAGTTTGCGCTTGGGATCGGGACCTAACCCCGGCGGTGACCTGTCTCTTCTCTTTCGTTTTTTTCCTTTCTGGCAGGTTGCGCGATAGTTGCTGGTTGACAGCTAACCTGGGGGACTTTTATGACTCTACAAACCGAAACTCACTTGATGACGTATACAGACGTTTGCGCTCCTCTTATCTTCTTGATGACATGCACATTCTGTGTTTGGGGACACCTGCCACACCAAGAAACACCACCAAGCAAGGGCGGGTGGATAGAATCGAGCTGTGGATCCATCATTGTATTTTGGTTTCGTGGCTACATCTTGGACCTCTTTGTTTTGACGTTTTTATGTCACAAGAAAGCTTTTCCATTCTCCTTTTACATTCTTCAGGGCGATGGTCGGTGCTGCCAGAGAGAGGAGGTGGTTTGATGGGTGCATGTTGCTCTGGTGGGGGTCACACACTCGCACCTTGTCTGTAAATCCACCTAACATCCACCTAAAAGGGGGGGTACGGAATCTGATCCGATTACAAGTGGCTTTTCCTCGACAATCAGGAGCAAGTCTGAACCATGACAATTGACAACTGTGTACACGTTGTCCCAGCGCCGTTCGTCTACGTCATATCATGTCAGCACAGAACATAAATACACCCTTATCGACCTCATATGGTTTGCTGTGCTGCCCCAGCAATGAAGAGAAGCTGGACGTCCAGGTCTGCAAACAGGCTCGCACCTTCAAAGACGATGTGGCCAGTGGCATGGCGAGCACTGATGAGAACACCTACTATAGTACCTGATATATTACAAAAACCTAACATTTACCTGCAGGATCTTTTCCCAACAACTGGCTAACTTGTTAAGGCGTGACACAACCTACCCCGTGCAACGACTATTACGAAAAGGACTCAACAGCACGGCATGGCAGCCATGCCAAACCCCGAGCCAAAGCCGAACCTGAGCCTCTGCCCACCAGCACGTAGCCCATGGGCTGGCCAGTCCCACACTGAAGGCCAGACATACCCCGAGCACGGAGACTGCTATAGCCCATTTACTGCTCGTGCGAACCATGCTGAGGCCCAGTAGCGCCTTGCTGCAGGCAGCTGGCAACCACTGACAGCCAGCCCTCGCCCATACACATGCTTCATCCCGGCAGCACTTTCTGCAACAGCTCTGTGCTGACATAACCAACTGGCCATCATACAACAAACATCGGTGGTATACTGCAGTCGAGCAGTGCCATGCTGCAGCCGGCCAGTACTGCTGCAACCAAGCTCTGGTCCCACACTGCTGGCACTACACTGCAGCAGGCCTTTGCTGCCAAAGCAACCCAGTGCTGTCACCGCCAGCTATGCAGCCAGTCGGCGCTGGTACCAGCAGCCAGCCCTTGTGTCCAACACAACAGGCTCTAAACTGCAGTGGGCCATTGCCGCTTTTGTTAGCCAGGCCTGCCACGCCGCCAGCACTATCAGCGCGTTCAACAGTGCCAGCCGGCGCTGCCACCTCCAGCCAGCCCTCATGCATCGCAGACGCTATACTGCAGCCAAGCAGCACCTTGACGTAGCCAGCCGGCGCTGCCACCTCCAGGTAGCCCACTGCCTTGCATCGTCAGCACTATCTTGCGGCCCAGCAGCCCCAGTGTTTGCCACCGCCAGCCCCCCACTTGTTCTGCAAACCTGGGTATCAGCTGCTGGAGGGGCCGGTTATTGTGTCAGCATGGCGGTCCTGCAGCGCTCGCCTGCAACACTAGCTGCATCCGCAATGCCGTGTTTTCCTGGGGAAGCAAGCAGTGATGAAGGTACCAAATGCTCCCTACTCCCTGCTCTGGTCCCACACTGCTGCCCCCTACTCGTTCTCCAAACCAGCACTATGCTGCAGTCCATTCGACCGGTGCTTGTCGCAGCTTTGCGGTTTTACAGTGCACACATGCAGCGCCTGTCGCACCTGCATTAGTGCCACCGCCGCCGCGGCCAGCTTTGCGGTCTCCACCGCTAAGTTAGCGATTTCCTGCAGAGGCTCAGCTGAGGAGGCAAGCACATGATGAAGGCACCCAAACTGTAGCAGCCGGTACACAGTACGGTGCTATAAATACGCGCAGAGCGCGACCGCCAGCAACTCGAGAGACCTTTTCAGCGGTCAGCTGCTACATTTGGTATCGAGACCTCGTGAAAATTCACGATCCTGAAGTCGTCGGTTCAACCCCCACCGATCACGTTCGAGTGGTATTTCGGGTGTGGCAACTCAGTGAGCGACTATCGCACAAAACTATAAAATAAAAGTAGCTGAACCGACTGGACTGTCTCTGTGCCTGAAAAACCTGAAGGCTAGGCGCATGTGAAGCGGGCACATGACGTGACGTGGGCTTGGTCACCCCACTGCCCGAGGGTAGGAGAAGGTAGGCACAGGCTGGCGGTATACGAGGCTCTAAGGGCCCGGGACGGTTCCCTTCAAAGGGGGGGGAATGTAGCAGCCGGTACACAGTACGGTGCTATAAATACGCGCAGAGCGCGACCGCCAGCAACTCGAGAGACCTTTTCAGCGGTCAGCTGCTACACAAACGCTTTAAACATCACCATCCCATTTAAACCTTGACACAAGGCAGGTGACTTCAGCAAAGTGCTGTTGAACACGGGTCACACAATCCACAGTACAACAGTACAAGACCAGCACCGACTGTTTTGATAAAGGAGGAGAACACACCACACAGCATCGGATCATGGTATGACTACTGGCGCCCCGTCTCGCACCAGTGGAGCTCAGCCTGCTATACAAAATGAAGTGAACACAGTTGCCGCTGTCTGACGTGGCATACAACTGCCTTGGCATCGAACAGCACCGCAGTCACTAAAACACAACAGCCTTGGCATTGCTTGTAGGCAACTACCACACCTTGGCATTCACCAGGGACTGCTTGACCCAGCTCTCCGTCTGCGAGTTGATCACTTCCTGGCCAGCATCTTGGCGTGTTGGCAGCTCCCGCAGGTGCAGGCCGGGGTACATGATCTGCAGTAACTGTTGCAGCACCTATGGTGGCGCAGGGAGGGGCAGCACTTATTATACACAACCAGAAATGGGCAGGCAAAACATTTTTAAGGTTGATGTTCAACTGCAATATGTGTTTGGTGGATTGCATTATGACATAAAAGCTTTGAAATGAGGATGGCATACGCGCAGATGTGAAGTAACAAGATACGAGCACTTTCATGACAGATCAGTGTAGGGATAAGGCAAGTTTGGCAAGTTTGGCAGAGGAAAAGGGAAGGTCGCACACAAGGTCCTATGGACCCCACACCACTACCCAGCGTTTCACCAGCGTCTTTCCACGGATTTGGTGCCCTGACACACACACATCCTTATGTTATCCTTATGGCTTCATCCCACACACCTTGTAGTAATTTGAGTTGTCAGTCGTCTGCATGCCAGCATGGATCTCCCCATATAGCTGTATGGAGTACACATACAAGCTTGCTTTGGCCCACATCGGGCTGGCAGCTGGGTCCTGCAGCACAACCGAAGTTGGCGCCTGTGCAGCTGCTGCTGCTGCACCCTGCTCATTTGTTTGCGGCTGTGGCCCTGCATGCTGGACCTTGGCAAAGTACCATGTCTGCATGTCCGTGAGCAGCACCCACACTGGTGCAGTAGCCAGTGGCTGCCATAAGTGCTTTGCAACATCCACAGCTGCCTTCACCTCCACGATGAGCATGGGGGTGCAACGCTTGGACACAACGCTTGCCATCAAGGTGTTGGAGCACACTTTCCGCATCGAGTCAGGGTGGGAGCAGACGAGGACAAACTCGGACATTCCTGCGGCAGCAGAAATTGTGCAATGAGACTAATGGACGTGAACAGTCATGTAGGGACAGGTGCCTCACTCCCAAGAGCAATGGCCAATGGCCTTGGGTGTATGGTCAGCTGCGTGTCTTAGAATGGTCCAGAGCATTATACGTGACTGTAACATGTGACTGTAACATGCTCCATGGGCATTGGCTTGGTAAAAAAGAAACTCACAGCTGTGCTGTCGTGCCTGAGCAATTAGCTCACAGCCTCTGTGGTGTTGTACATCATAAAGTCAATGCAGTAATTATTTGCTCCAACCAGAACCACAACACTTGACCATGAACATAAAATGATGGTGCATGAAACAACGAGGCCAGGCCACAACTTTCATCCCACAGCCTTACTGCGCCCCCTTGCATACCTTGTGGCCAACAGCCCTTCCAAGCTCTCCTCAAAGCCAGCATGCAGCAAAAGCAAAGGGGTTAACGTAGTACTTAGGCATGCATAGCAGTATGTAGGTAATAGGAGAGGCAGACAGTGGTTCTGCTGTAAAGTTGTGACTTCTCCCCTGTGACTGCAGGGCTGGCTTTCGTTTGCTAGTGTGCAGGTATTGTAACAACTTCGGACAGCGGCAGTGGCAACACCCCCTCTAGCCTCCAGATTGATGGTGTGAGCATGCCACCAGCAGGAAGGCATGCCACCAGCAGCAAGGCTGCACAGTGATGTTAGGTAATCCCGCCATGCAATAGGCTAGTTGGTGAGTGGCAAGAGAGCCTCTGCAGAGTCAGGCCTCCAGGGCATGCTAGGGCTTTGGATGCCTGCCACAGCAAGCAGACAGGCAAGTGAGGGTGCAAACAGAGCATAGCCCTGGCTGTGCCTGTGTTACTTTCCTGAGTGGCTGGCGGTTGGCCAGCACAACTGAGGTGTGCCACATATAGCACACATGCACATGATGCACATGACATGCATGCATGATAGGGTCAACCAGGTGGAGGTGTCGGCAAACCAGATGGGTGCAACGGGTCCTTCCAATATGCCCATTGCAGAAATCGCAAAAGCTACTGCTGACAGGTCCTAAGGCTGTAATCCAGCCTCTGAGCCAAGAGTGGCCCAAGTACATTATCTTCTGGGAGCTGCTTAAGGACCTGCTTTCATTCCAAGCACTGGACAAGCTGTTCGGTGTCTTCGTTGGTGGTGATGATGAGGCAAGCGAAGATGCCAACATGGGCGACGAGAAAGATGACAAGGAAGATGATGTGAAAGATGGCAAGCATGGTATGTGGGTTGCACAGGAGTCGGCAGACTACAACGGGTCCCTGCACTGTTCATCAGTCCAGACCTGCCTTGAAATCCCCAACCCTACAGGTCGGGGATCCTCTAGAGT
>NW_003307608.1:611804-612903 GCF_000143455.1 Volvox carteri f. nagariensis
GCCTACATTCGCCATCCAGCAAACCTTTGCACGGGTCTGCACCATTACTTTGTCAAGGCTTTCGCTTTCGACATTATGGGTTACGACATTCTGTTGATCGTGGAGGAGGACAACATCATACACCCTCAGGCGCTGCAGGTACGCTGACGACCTGATACCCAACCAAGAGTGAAGCGCTGTTCGAACCACAGGCGCACTTCGCATGCACATGTTTGCTTTCCATCATATGCAGCCCGCATACGCTTATTGAGCGCTGTGATTGCCTAGGAACAAGGACTCGTCGCTTAGTATCCTTGCTAGACCAATCAGTGCCTTTATATATTTTAGCCAGGCAGGTCAACGTGTGCAAGCCTGCCTGCCTGCAAGCCGGCCGAGCAGTTAAAATTCCGCTCACCCCGTTAATGCTGTCCTACCTACTGTCCCTAAACCATATTTCCCACAGCTGCTGCGGCGGATGGCACAACTATCCGTCTTTGAGCCAGAAATCGGTATTGTAAGCCTTCTTGACATGGACCTGTCGCCGTTCCTAGATGCCGAGCGCTTTGCCGCGGGCCTTATCCCCGTGGTCGGCCATATGGGTCATTTGTGGGTGTTTGGCCTGCACCGCGTCAAGTATGAGCTCGCGCGTGGCTGCCTTCGGGACTATTACGACGTGATTAAGGGTCATGAGTACCGCGCGAAGCACTTGCCTCCCTTACGCGAGGCGATCCAGGCACTGATGCAGGCAAAGGGCTTCCCGCCGACAACAGCGCTGTCGCAGGTGCGTTAGGGCGTTATGTGTCGATATGTATGTCTGAATAACATCGCGCTCCCGTAGCGATCAGCCGATAGCTGGTAACCCAGATGAACACTTGATCAGGGTTGCCGAATATCCACATCGGATCCCTCTTGCTTGCGACAGACGTTTGACGATCGCGATCCATATCCAGCAAGATCCCATCATTTTAGCTAGGGTGCGGCCTTGAAATGCTTGACATGCAGCATTGGGACAGCCGTGCAAATGGGACAAACGACTCAGTGGTCTGATCGACAGGAACAGATAAAAGTTGTGTTTGCCGCCGCTGCTTGACCTTCGGTTGCCACCTCCGCACCGTACCCC
>NW_003307608.1:612953-616364 GCF_000143455.1 Volvox carteri f. nagariensis
ATGTTAGACTAACACATTGCCTCACGTGAGCACCCCCACTACATGAGCACAGCTTGGCCCAGACGGAGGTCAACAAAAGCGTTATAGCAGCCCTCAAGCAGTTTTGGGAAACTATGGAAAATTCTATGAAGCTGACTGACACTTGATGATCCGAAGCCTCCGTACTTCAGCACGCTGGGACCTGTATCATACAGCCGCTGTAACAAAGCTCGGCAGTTGGCGAAGCAGTTACGAAGGGAAATATCCAACGATAAAAAGGTGGTATTGATAAATACCGTTTGGTATTGGAAGATTATGAATAGTTCTTGAATGTACCGTTGGTACGATGACCGTTGGCCCGGTGAGCCAAGGGCCGCCTTAGCGGCGTTACATTTCCCCCCTCTTGAATGCGAACCCGTCCTCGGGGCGCCTTGAGTGAGGTGGATGTTTAGGGTAGAGGTACGCCTTTTGCGTACAGTTTCCCATGGTAAGCGCGGATTGCCTCTGGGCATCCTTGGTTGCAGTCCTTTGCGGACTCCCAGGAGTCGTACTCGGGGCCCAGTTTGTGCCACCTGACGAGGTACTCCGTGGTGATGCGGCGCCTGCTGCGAGACTGCCGGTGGGCGTGGATCTCGTCCACAGCTCAGCTGCGGGAATCGCAGGTGGGGGTGGCGCGTTGCTGCCAAAAACCTGAAGTATTTTTGTACTTCGTTCAGTATTTTTGCGTCTGCAGAAGGCCTCGAAAACCCGAAGCACAGTACTTTGTACTGGAACGTCCCGAACGGTGTTATGAAGCTGGTTTTGGGGATGTCCTCCTCGAGAATATGTTCGCACCCTGAAGTTTGTTGAGGAGGTCGGTGATGTTTGGAAGTGGATACCGGTTTTTTACGGTGATTTTGTTGAGGGCGCGGAAGTCGAGGCACATGCACAGCGAGCCGTCCTTCTTTTGTGTGAAGAGTATGGGCGTGCCGAAGGGCGATTTTGATTCCTCGATGAAGCCTTTGGCCAGTAAGTCCGCGAGCTGCTTTTTTAACTCCGGGAACTGGGAAAGTCGGTACGGTCGGAGTACGGTGGCTTTTTGCCAGGTTCTAGCTCGATTGTGTGGCCAGTGCCGAGATCCGGTCCGCGGCCCATTAAGGGCTCAAAAACCTCCTTATATTCGTCCAGCAGTTCTTCCAGTTTATCTGGCGACACCAGGGTAGGGTTGGACGTGGTCGCCGTTGTGGCGTCCATAGCGTTTAGCTGGGCGATATCATCACTGGTTATGAAGGCAGCATAACAAGACGCTCCTTGTTTCTGCAGTTTTTTAATCTGCTTTAGAGACACCAGGTTCGCGCTAGGTGAAGTGGCCGCGTGTAAGACCGCCGTCACGTAGTTCAAAGGTGTTGCGGACTGCGGCCTGTTTAGGCTCTGCAGCCGATATGAGCGGCCGTGGCGCGTCACCATGCAGGTGCCCTGTCCAAAGTCTAGTAATGCACTGTGCTCTCACATCCAACGGCTGCCGAGAATTAGGTCGATGCCATCGGCTAGCTTAGGGATAACTTGCGCTACGATTTCGCAGCGGAATCCATGGATACGGAGCGACATATGCACCTGACCTTGGAGGCGGACGCTATTTGCGCCGTCTCCTAGCACGCAAGTAGCTACGTGGCTAGTGAGGGGCTGTAACCCCAGTTTTTGCACAAGTGCGGTGGATACGAAAACGTGCGAAGCACCTGAGTCGACTAAGGCGACAGCTTTTGTGCTAGTAAAGTTGCACGGTAGTAGTAGCGCGGTGTTTTTAGTCAGAGGTTCTAGTGCAGAACACTTGGACTTTTCCTGGCAGGGGTCGAGCCATGCTTGAAACTTGCCGCTGCAGTTTGGGGACCTGGTGCGACCACCTCAGGGTTTAGGTTCGGAGAAGATACTGGAGTTTTTTGTAAACTCTTTGAGTAAGGTCCAACCGTGTGTTTGAAATTCCTTTTCTAGGTGGGCGCACTTGGGCACCAAAAAACCGTGTAGCGACTTCCAGCTAGTCATAGAAAACTGAGTCTGACGGCTTTGGTTGCGTATCGTTCCGGGCATAGCAGGAGGTCGAATATTGCCATATCGTTAATTAAAAACTATAAACGCGTTGAGAATGGTCATGTACATACGGCGCACCACGTAAAGACTGACGATGTATGTTTCGACCGGGCGGCGTAAAAGCAGGCGATTTGTGTCTTACGATCTAGCTCCGGTCTGAGAAATGTTCTATGAAAAATATCCTGTACTAGTTTCTTCTCAGTTTCCTTTGGCCGCCATGAACCTGGCCAGGAGCTGCGTAAACGGGTAGCTACCGTTGCGTAATGAGCAGTTGCTGCGCGAAAAGGGTAGCTACGTCTTACGTTGACCATACGACAGTTGTACGAATGGCGGGCGCGTTTACCATATATAAGGCGCGGCCTGACCAATGTTTTCCGAGGGATATTCCAATCATACAACTCCCGCGCACGGTAGCAGGACGCACCGGCCAAGGCAGTTTGTAACGGATATCGCCTTCACTTGGCGTGGATGACTCCCACCCATTTTATCTTGTCAACAGCCAACCAGGTTCCAAGCTGACATTGGGCCTAGTGGCCAAGAAGCAGTAAAACTCTGCTCACATCAGGCTCACAACCACACCTGGGCCTACGGTCTCAGGACAAAACTCTGATTCTGCTTCCGCTCGCGCACACAAATCTCGATCCGATCCCACTACAACAATCTACTGGTATCGATTCCTTTCTCTAAACGATCCTGGGCGCCCCGGTGTGTCCATCCAGCGGTTCCCCCAAACGCGAAAATTTTTGGGCTGCCGCTGGGTGCCGCCCGCCGCGGCGCGGCTGGTATCGAGACTAGGGTTTCAGCCCTGTCTCTAGCTACTTTCGAACAGTCTGCTAGGCGTCCCACTGGTTGTACGTCTCGTACGCCATGGAGAGCCAACA
Organism: Volvox carteri f. nagariensis; assembly: GCF_000143455.1. Lineage (NCBI taxonomy): Eukaryota > Viridiplantae > Chlorophyta > Chlorophyceae > Chlamydomonadales > Volvocaceae > Volvox > Volvox carteri. The sequence goes on from NW_003307608.1 coordinate 615,878, forward strand.
TCAATCTCACTTTATCACACACCCCCATCCCTCGAGCGTCTCGTCTGTGCCTATCTTCCGGCTGGGAGACAGTGCACGGCAATGGGTCGCCAGGGTTGAGAGATGTGGTCGAATGTACGGCTGGAGCGCAGAGGCTCAGCTGGACGTCGCCATCTGCCGCTTAGGAGATGAGGCCATCTGCTGGCAAGCCGGCATGGAAGCGTCTCTCCCCGATTGGCCTAGCTTTAAAGCCGCGTTTCTGGAACGATTCGATCCGACCCAAGAAGAGTTGTTTAGCCGGCTAGCTCGTTGTCGGCAAGAACGGGGCGAAGCTGTACGGACGTACGCTGACCGCTACCGCGACCTAGCTGCACAACTGGGTGTGGACACGCAACACGACCCCATCCACATGCATAACTTCTTACAAGGACTACAACTCAAGGTTTACAACAAGGTTTTCCTCATGCGACCATCTAGCTTTGAAGACGCTGTACGATGCGCCATCTAT
>NW_003307608.1:617357-622651 GCF_000143455.1 Volvox carteri f. nagariensis
ACGCGGCCTGAGGCGCCCACGCCACAGGGCAGATGTCACCTGCGGCTATCAATAGAGGCTCCGCGCCTGAGACCATTGATTCACCTGAGGGAGGCAGCGGAGAGGTTAGTGATGGTGATTCGACAGCCCGTGGGGACATGGACATGGAACACATCGTCGGCATACTTGTACGGCAAGTGCTTAGGTCAGACGAGATTCCGTCAGAAAATGCCTCCAGCGGCGAATGGGCTGCGGATGCATGGAGTACCGACAGCGTCGTCAGTTCTGGCAGTGAAGAGGCTCGGGCAAATGTCTGGCCTGGAGATGAGTTCGAGTACGACAATGACTCGCACTCCGGACCTGGACTGCCAATATCGACCCCTGCGGATCCATTCCGTTCTTTTCCTGAAGCTACTCCCGTCTTGAGTTCGCGAGAGCTCCTGTTACCACGATTGCTAACTGAGGAGTGTGCTTCCGTTACCCACAGCCATGCTGCGGCAGCACAGTTTGATGCGAACATACCAGCTGCCCTTGCCCCAGACGGCTTGGATCATGACGGACATTTAGAGGAGGCTCATTTTCGCGGGTTGGTAGCCCGTGCGGTTCGGCCAGTCAAGAGCCCTACCCCTGAGCTACGCGAGTTGCTAAGCAGCAAAGTAAACACCGATCTTCAGTACCTCGACCACCAGCAGCTGGTCGCATGTTTGACTGACAACTTTGACATGTTCGCCTTAACCAACCGAGAGCTAGGGCTTACGTCCTGGGTGTCCATGAAGGTGGACACAGGAGATCATCCTCCTATCGTGCAGAATCCTTACCGTCTGTCACGAACGGAGAAAGCCGCCGTTGATGCTGAGATGCGGCAGATGCTACAGGACGGAATCATCGAACTGTCCAACAGTCCTTGGGTGTCTCCAGTCGTAGTCGTTCCCAAGAAAAACGGAGAACTCCGGCCCTGTGTGGATATGCGGAGGGTCAACGATGTCACTAAGGACATCCGATTTCCGATAGGCCACATCCAGGATATTTTGGATATTGCTGCACCTCCGGGTGGCGAAACTCGTTACTACTCCAGCCTGGACTTGAAGTCGGGCTACTGGCAAGTCCCGATGGCGGACGAGGCTTCTAAGGAGCGTACGGCATTTGCCACGCCCACGGCTCAGTATCGATATGTACGAATGCCCATGGGTCTAAAGGGAGCAGCCGCCGTGTTCGCTACCCTGATGCACAAGGTTCTGGGCCCACTACTAGAGGATTCGCCTCCACCCCCTGCTTCATTGGATAGCCCACCGCGGGAACGGTGTGTAGTGGTTTATCTGGATGATATCCTTATCTTCAGCCCAACACTACAAGATCATGTACGACATCTTCAGCAAGTGTTCGACCTTCTCCGAATGGCTGGTCTCAAGATCGCAGCTAAGAAGTGCACGTTTGGCCAACAACGCGTGGTTTTCCTTGGTCATCTGCTTGACGGAATACGTGGTGTCGTGGGACCTAACCCCACCAACGTCATGAAAATTGCAGAACTTCCGTCGCCATCCAATGTTCGCGAAGTACGAGCATGGCTGGGAGCTGTTGGTTACTACCGGGAACTTATCCCTGGCTTCGGCTTGATTGCACAGCCATTGTATGCACTACTTAAGCAGGGGACACCCTGGTGCTGGGGTCCGCGAGAAGAGGACGCTTTCCAAGAGCTACGTAATGCTTTGCTGGGGGAGCCTGTTCTCCGCGCACCTGATTTCCGACGCCCGTTCTTGGTCCAAGTCGACTGGTGCCGCACTGCCGTCGCCGCGTGCCTGGCCCAGCAGGACAACAAAGGATATGAATACGCCGTTCAGTTTGCTAGTAAGGCTATGACTGGCTCACAGCTGAATTACAGCGCGGCAGATGGAGAGGCCTACGCTGCCTTATGGGCAATTAAACACTTTCACCCCTACTTGTACGGCACTCATTTTGTACTCATCACGGATTCGATGGCGGTTCGGTCTTTGCGGACTGCACGCGCTCGAGATCTTCTGGGAAAGCTGGCTCGATATGCGCTCAAGCTTCAAGCCTACGACTTTGAAGTGATGCATAAGGCCGGACGCAAGAATTCAAACGTGGATGGTTCGAGCCGCTTGGGACATCTGATGGAGCCCCACCGTAATTTGCCTACGGAAATCGACCCCATTCCGGACCCACTTGAGGATGCCACCATCTTGGCATGCTCAATTGCAGCCGTCGCCTCCGAGGTTCAGATCCTCACAACTGAACAGGAAGAGGAGTGCAGCCGCGGCATTATACCGGATGAGCCGTCCATGGTGGCTGTACACCAGCCCCCGGCTTTATCGTCGCCTACACCAGAGCACAACCCCTTGCGTGAAGCAACCAGACCCCTGGTCCCGCTTGGCAAGCGACGCTTGGATAGGTCAGCTCGTCTGACATCTGGAACACCAGATGAGATACCTGCAGCACAACACGCACGGCAACACCGTCGCCGTCACACTGTCAATCCACGTTTAGCAGATTACGCGGAGCCACCTGCTTCCGAAAGCACCAATACTGATGATGACCCCGGAATGATCTGTTCGGTCTGTCTACGAGGACGGCCGACATCCACTCTTCTGCTCTGCGATGAGCCTTCCTGCCGTCTGGGCTGGCACACTACGTGTCTAGATCCACCATTGTCTGTGGTACCGGCTGGGCCATGGTTTTGCCCACTGCATAGTAGCAAACCAGCTCAACACTCTGCAAAGCATCGTCTGTCTACTGGCCCTGGCGATACGCCAGCCAAGCGGGTGCGATTTTCCTGATCCCTGCCCGCCCTGGACAAACCCTGTCCTGCTGATCAGCGATTGGCTGGAGGTCCAGCCATCATTCACCCCCGGGCCACCCCAGGTCGCCCTATGGCCGACCATATTCCTACTCAGGGTTTGACCCCGTCACCTTCTCCTTCCTTGTCTTCCTCAAGCAAGGAAAGCGAATCAGGTCCGGATTCCAATGTTTTTACCCCAGATAGTGGCAACAGCTCCGGCGAGACGCCGAAGCCTGGACCTCTTACCCCTACAGAAATTTGGCAGGATAAAGCATTGATTCGATACTTAGAATCTGGCAAGCTTCCTGTTGACGTTTCGGCGTCCGGGGAAGACAATTTGAGGGAGATGACAAGATTACGTAAAAAGGCTGCTCGGTATGAACTTTCAAATGGCCGGCTGTGGAAGCTGAGCTCGGATAAGCAATCACGGGTGCGAGTTCTCAAACCTGAGGAACGCCTGGCAGCGCTTCAAGAGGCCCACGACATGGCTCATTGGGGAGTCGGCAAGACCTATGACTTTCTCCGCAAGCGTTTCTTTTGGGAGAACATGCGACAAGATGTGCAGACACACGTGGCCAAGTGTCAGAAGTGTGCACCTGGCAAGCTGAGGCTTGTACGGCAACCACGACTTCGCCCCCTTCCGGTGGTACCACTGTGGGGAAGAGTACATGTTGATCTGATGGGACCTTACAAGGAGACACCCCGCGGCAACAGCTATCTGATCGTGGCTGTAGACTCATGGTCTAAATGGCCCGAGGCAGGACCCCTGCCGGATAAGAAAGCTAGCACCACTGCATCATGGTTCTGGCAACAGTGGGTGACACGCTATGGATCGCCAGGAATGGTGATGACGGATCAAGGTCGAGAATGGGATGGCGAGTTTGCCCACCTGCTACGAGAGCAGAGAATCGCACATCGACACACCGCTGCCTACTCACCTCAGAGCAACGGGCAGGCAGAGCGTCTTGTCAGGGTACTGTTGACAGGCCTACGCAAATGCATCAACGACAAGGAAGACAACTGGGACATTGAGGTCTATCAAATTCTCTATGGTTATAGAGCTACCCGACAAGATAGAACACGGTTGAGCCCGGCGCTATGTGTGTTCGGCAAAGAACTTACAACGGCGGCTGAACGCAGCACCGCCCCGAATCCCACACTACCGTCTGAGGACCCTAGCGGAGGTTAGCCCCGGCCAGGTGGCCAGGTTTCTGAAGGGGGGGGACGCTACAGCTGTAGCGACTTCCAGCTAGTCATAGAAAACTGAGTCTGACGGCTTTGGTTGCGTATCGTTCCGGGCATAGCAGGAGGTCGAATATTGCCATATCGTTAATTAAAAACTATAAACGCGTTGAGAATGGTCATGTACATACGGCGCACCACGTAAAGACTGACGATGTATGTTTCGACCGGGCGGCGTAAAAGCAGGCGATTTGTGTCTTACGATCTAGCTCCGGTCTGAGAAATGTTCTATGAAAAATATCCTGTACTAGTTTCTTCTCAGTTTCCTTTGGCCGCCATGAACCTGGCCAGGAGCTGCGTAAACGGGTAGCTACCGTTGCGTAATGAGCAGTTGCTGCGCGAAAAGGGTAGCTACGTCTTACGTTGACCATACGACAGTTGTACGAATGGCGGGCGCGTTTACCATATATAAGGCGCGGCCTGACCAATGTTTTCCGAGGGATATTCCAATCATACAACTCCCGCGCACGGTAGCAGGGCGCACCGGCCAAGGCAGTTTGTAACGGATATCGCCTTCACTTGGCGTGGATGACTCCCACCCATTTTATCTTGTCAACAGCCAACCAGGTTCCAAGCTGACATTGGGCCTAGTGGCCAAGAAGCAGTAAAACTCTGCTCACATCAGGCTCACAACCACACCTGGGCCTACGGTCTCAGGACAAAACTCTGATTCTGCTTCCGCTCGCGCACACAAATCTCGATCCGATCCCACTACAACAATCTACTGGTATCGATTCCTTTCTCTAAACGATCCTGGGCGCCCCGGTGTGTCCATCCAGCGGTTTCCCCAAACGCGAAAATTTTTGGGCTGCCGCTGGGTGCCGCCCGCCGCGGCGCGGCGCTACAACCGCACTAGTTGTGTCCGGAGTGCGCTGTTTAACAGTGCTGTAGTTATTCAGCCAAGGAGTCGCACGATCGGCTGGTGTGTTGCACCAGATATGCTGTCCACTAAGATTATGTGAAGTGAACGAGTCTGGACAGGCAAAGTTAGGACAGAGGGAATTGTCGTTTCGTACGTTACAGGATGCATCGATCGTGAACACCCGACCCGAGGCCTTCTGCAGATGCAAAAATACTGAACGAAGTACCCAGTGGCTGCAGTCCACCGTTGGATTCCGGGTTGGTTCCTCTATGTCCATCGGTTCCCCACACGAGTTGCCTGAGGCTACGGTGTGGGCAACTTCCTAGGCATCCGCTTTTTTGCGGTCCGTTTGCCGCATAGGTGGCCTTGCCAAAGGGCTCTCCACAATGGTGGCAGATGTTTTTCTCTTTTGCCATC
>NW_003307608.1:622783-664432 GCF_000143455.1 Volvox carteri f. nagariensis
TCGGCATTTCCATGCTGCTGCCTCAGCCGCGTCCGCCATAGGCGCCACCGCGACCGCCACCGCAGCCTCTGTAGCGGCCACCTCAGTGGTTGTGGTCAGCACGGTTGCTGGATCCACCCCGTTGGGTGTGGTTGCCGCGGCCGCCATTCTGTCGGGGGTGGGCGGGGTGGCGCCTATGGTGGACGCGGCCGAGGTGACAGCATGGAAATGCCGACTTGGGTTCGCGAGATGGCAAAAGAGAAGAACAGCTGCTACCATTGCGGAGAGCCCTTTGGCAAGGGCCACCTATGCGGCAAACGGCCGCGTTACAACAAGGACCGCAAAACAGCGGATGCCTAGGAAGTTGCCCACGCCGTAGCCTCAGGCAGCTCGTGTGGGGAACCGATGGACATAGAGGAACCAACCCGGAATCCACCAATGGTGGACTGCAGCCATTTCGTACTTCGTTCAGTATTTTTGCGTCTGCAGAAGGCCTCGAAAACCCGAAGCACAGTACTTTGTTTTCCGGCTTGGGCCTGAATGTGCGCCTCTATGCCTTCTATTCTCCTCGACATTTGGTCGAGTTTGTCCATCAGCAGCTTATTAAAGTTGTCGTCGTGTGGGGCTCCACCTGTTGGGTGTGCCATGTGGTCCATAGCGTCAGTTCGCGTGATAATACGTGCAACATTTTGTTGCGGGGACCTAAGCACCAATCTACATGGTGGCATTGCGCCAATTGGGTGGTGTGGGTGGGAAAGTGGTGGCAACCCCCCCTCAGGCGGGACGAGGTCAGCCGCAGTGGTGTCATTACATTCACGCTCTTCGTGCAACTCACCCTGCCGTGTGCCGCGTTGCGGCTGGAGCGCGGCCGTGGGCAAAGTTACCCTGGTCGGCCCCGTGGCGGCAGCCGTTGGCTGCGCAGTATGTGGGCGCGATGGTCCTGGCCCTGTTGGGTCGTGTGCTCCGTTGTTGTCGGCATCCTGCGCCGCAGTGGCTAAGCGTTCCCGCAGTTCGCGGCTTTTCTGCACATAAGAGAGTTCCTCATTAGCTTCCATTAGGAAGCCTAGTGCGGAGCGATAGTCTTGCTCATCACAAAATTGTCTGACTTTGTCAAACATGTGCGACGGCGGTGTGATGCCCCTACGCTGGGCACGTCTCACGTACTTATCGTACATTTCCTGGACCTTATGTACCAGTTTCTTCGCTTTGGAGGGGCTCACCTGGCGCAGCTGATAGCGCTCGTGGTCGGCCTCCGCCGACTGGGCGCGTTGGGGGTTCCTTGGGCTCGCCATGTGAGTTAGATAGAAAATGGTTCTAAAATTAGAATGTGATTGCGGAAGCGATGGAGTGCTTGACTCCGAGGTCGTTTGACCGGTTGGTCAAAGATACCAAAATTGTAACAAAGCTCGGCAGTTGGCGAAGCAGTTACGAAGGGAAATATCCAACGATAAAAAGGTGGTATTGATAAATTCCGTTTGGTATTGGAAGATTATGAATAGTTCTTGAATGTACCGTTGGTACGATGACCGTTGGCCCGGTGAGCCAAGGGCCGCCTTAGCGGCGTTACATCCGCTACTAGCTCTTACATGAGCCCAATGTGGATCATGGTGATCAATCGTGCACTATACGTAACCGTGACAGTGGCGATTGTTCACATTAGATATACACAGCACAGCGGCATATCCAGCCCGTCCTCAGCAAGTTCGGCCGGGAGCCTGTGCTTTGCCACCAGACACTCGGAGGCGACGCTCCTGACCGATGCTCGCGGTCTCTGGTGTTCGTCGCAGCACTATGAAGCGAACACAGTTGTGACCGCCGCAAATGTGTAGCCGGCTTGCAAGGCTGGAAGCAACACTCCTCAGTAAAGATCTTAGCCCCAGCATTTTAGCATCCCAAGCACTCTTAGTGTCCCCCAACACAGAAGTTCGTGCACGCTCCATGTAGCGCTTTCTCCCATACGCCTGAATGGGCCACCTGGATACCAAAGCCCAAACACCAGTTTCAGCAGCCACAGCCTGCTACAGCTGGTTGGCCCCTTGAAAGTTTAGACAGCGCCATGCATGCACAGGCAGGCCTGGTGAATCAGCGTATGCGCAGCTGTCCTGCTGCTCACTGCTGCAGCTTCTGCCTGGCCCCCCCCAGCTCGCCGGCCACACACAACAAGATGAGAGGCGCCAACACACAGCACAGCTATGGCAGCCGCAAATGTTCCAGACTGGCTCCATCCCGACACGCACCCAAGAATGTCATGTTCACAGTCCTTGACAGCCACCACAGTGATGGTGCAAGGCACGGGCATCAGCTGCGGGTCGGTGCCGAGCCACATCCCAGAGCTGCAACCTATAGGGGAGACCGAGGTTGTTTAAGGATTCAGCGGCGCGTCTTTTGTGGGGCTCTCCCGTCACTGAGCCACATTCCGTGCGTTTCTGTCCATGTTATTGCTCACGCGGTGCTACGCATACCGCAGGCTCGCCAAGCCATACCCTGGTGCGCGCCGGTTCCTTGGGTAGCGTCTTTACCCCTTCCCCGCCCCACACTCCACCTTGAGGCTGAGGTGGTTGCAGGCGGCCTGGCTGGAGTTATCCACCGCATAGAACAGGTCCCTCAGGGCAAAGGGGGTCAGACTAGATGATCTAGATGCTGGAATGGGTGTGGACGTGATGTTTGAGAGCATCTTGATACCTTCCTCAGCTCCACCCACTCCCTGTTGGTCCACAACAGCTGTTTGTGAAGTGTGACAGCAACCTGCACTATGACCCCAAGTCTGACTCCTTCATCTTTGAGCAGTAGCAAATATCTCTTCCAAGTCCAAAAAGCATACAATCAGGATCAGCAGTGGGTCCCAGTGAAGGCCCGTCCACGTGTTGCAGAGAGGCCCAGGTACTTCAGCTGTGGTTCTGAGTGCATAATATGTGCCCTGTACCAGTACAAGTGGAGTCTTGACCAAATCCCAGCAAACGTCTGGGGCCGCAAGACCCTCATCTGCCCTGGTGATGGTTCAAAGATGTTCAATGCAAGACCCATTGGAATACAGCCCCAGTCGTTAGGGTTTTCTTAGGGTTTTAGGGTTTCTGTTTATTTTAAAACCCTAGGGTTTCGTTTCTTAGGGTTCTAAAAACCCTAAAAAAGGTTGACACAGAAACCAAGGTCATTCATACGACGTCCATTACTTGATAGTCCTCTGTTCGTTACTGTGCACGTCAGTTGCAATACTAGTATAAAAAGCCTGCGCCACATTCAACAACAAGCAAACGAACACACCGCTTGATCGTCATACGAGCACCGTTATGCGAGAAAGGCGCCCATCATTGCCGTATCCGCCGCTGCCGCTGCCGGCGCTGTCAGACATTGCTACCGCGGCGTCTTGTACCTCCCTTTCATCACCATCCTGGCTGGCTGCCCCTGGCGCCCCCTCCTCGCCTCCTTGCGCCCCAGCCCCGTCCACGGCAGCTGCACCACCGGGACTCGCCCCTCCCGCCTCCAACCGTTCCCCCTCAACCCTCTCCTGCGCCACCAGCACACTGATCGACGATGCCTTGCTTCCGATGAAGTCCTCCGCCTGTCTGCAGACCTGCTGCTCTACCATGGACAGCAGGCTGGTGGAGGCCACGTGGTTCCGGAGCTCGGGAGGGAGGTCGGACAGACCCAGGAAGAAGAGGTACGGGAGCGGGGAAGACGGAGGAGAGGAGGAAGTGGAATTGGAGGAGAAGGCCGCGACGGCGGCGGCGTGGGCGGGGTCATCGGTAGAGTTCAAGATAGCCTCGGAGCTGAATTTCACGCTCTCCCACAACCTTGACATCTCTGCCTCAACAACTCTACGTAACCTGGGATGAGTCATGACGAACACCGCCGCTGGCACAGGCACAGGCGCAATCGTTGCAGGGGGAGGAGACCACTCCATAGTGCCGCCCCCGCTAGGTTCTTGTTCTGGGGAGCCGCTCGTCCCCCCGGCAACGGCGGCGGCAGCGTCACGTGTCTCGACCAGCTTCCGTACAAGTGAAACTATCTTGATCAGCAGCTTGGGATTACTGCACACCTGCGGCGTGCGTGCGTGTAATCCTTCTGGAATTGTTCCGATTCGGTTTTTCGACAAGAAACAAAAATCTTTCGGAAATAGCTAACTTCTAACCGACACCAACGCCCTCCCTCCCGTCGCTCTACGGTCCATGCAGCCACTGGGCTATCGCGTTGGGTTTTGAGCATGAAGGATGAGGAGCATAACTCAATACGGGTTGCTGCACTTTTGGATGTCGCATGTCAAATGCAGCGAGCACACGACACTAACAATATGACGTTCAGATAACTAAAGCTCCGGACTGAAGACCCCCCGGAAACAACGGAAGAAAGCAAAATTTCTCTTCAGGTGCGGACACAAAACACGTTTTCGTTAAAATCGTTCCATCATTCCACCTAATTTCATAACAAACCGACGAGACCGACCCCTATCTGCTCCAAGCAAAGACGAGGACAACACCTCATCTTGCTTTGTCCGCTATTTAGCAACAGCAGGTTCACATGCACCCGTCATCCCGTCGTTTCCTCACGGACGCGGAAACTGAGATACACCTCTTTAATCACCTGGCTTGCTGCTCCGGGATCGTACTGCGTCATGTTGACAAAATAATCCAGGCACTCATCGGGGTACGGCCGAACGTGCACCGCGATGTAGTGCGGGATGGTGGCGCCCGCGCTGGGGCCAAAACCCGCACTCATGGCCACCGCAGTCTCCACCTTGCGCTCCTCCCCCTCCCCCTCCCCCTCCCCCTGCTGCTGCTGTCTCAATGCCCACCCCGCTAGTGCTTCCTGGACAAAGTTCCTTGCGATTTGAGTGATCCATGCAGACTTCTTCAACCGCAGAGACACCTGCGTCGTGTACTGTCACGAGATGCGGTGTGGGGGGGGGTCGTCGAGTTCGGGTACTAGTCACGAGATGCGGTGTGTGTGGGGGGTCGTCGAGTTCGGGTACTAGTCACGAGATGCGGTGTGGAGGGGGTCGTCGAGTTCGGGTACTAGTCACGAGATGCGGTGTGGAGGGGGTCGTCGAGTTCGGGTACTAGTCACGAGATGCGGTGTGGAGGGGGTCGTCGAGTTCGGGTACTAGTCACGAGATGCGGTGTGGAGGGGGTCGTCGAGTTCGGGTACTAGTCACGAGATGCGGTGTGGAGGGGGTCGTCGAGTTCGGGTACTAGTCACGAGATGCGGTGTGGAGGGGGTCGTCGAGTTCGGGTACTAGTCACGAGATGCGGTGTGGAGGGGGTCGTCGAGTTCGGGTACTAGTCACGAGATGCGGTGTGGAGGGGGTCGTCGAGTTCGGGTACTAGTCACGAGATGCGGTGGGGCTCATGCAGCAGAGGGAGGAAAGGGAGGAGAGGGAGGAAAGGGAGGAGAGGGAGGAAAAACGTAAGGACGGGCAATTGCCAACGTTGTCGCATTCCTGGTATTCCGTTATACAGACCTCCCCAAGGACACCCGCTCTCGCATGACCTTCGGCCCCCCAAACTCATACACGTGTTCCTCCTCCCACCCTCCTCCCCGCCTGCCTTTCCCGCTACCTGATGATACGCCCGGGCGCATGGGTCGCTGCTATGCGCAAAGCTGCGGTACGAGTTCCGGGCCGCAGGTACGATACGTCGATAGCTGAACAGCGCCACCCAGCGCTTACGGCCCACCGTACGGACCAGCCAGGACAACCCCCGGGAGTCACAGCTGGGGGAGTGTGTGAGAAGGGGTTAGGAGGGCGGGATAACGGTATTGCGTGGGGAGAGGGGGATGTGTGCGGGTGTAGAATAACGTTGGTGAGTGTCAGGGCCGGGGTCAAGAGCACTCCAATGACTTGCGTCAAGTCAAGGCCTCATGCCGTACCTAAAATCGTACTGCCGTGCTGTGTGGATGTGTTCGGTGTACATGAACCCCGCCGCGGCGACCTTCTCAAGCACCAGATCCAATCCCGATGCTCGACTGAGCAATATCAGCGCATCGGCACCTTTACTCTGAGACCAGCCGTACTGCCGTATAGCCTCCTCCCAGGTGATAACGCGTACCAGCGATGCCAGACTGCTCCTGCGGAAAGAAGAGCGGCTGGAGGTTGTTAAGGGTCCTTCCTGCCAGCTATTAAGCGCGAGGCCCAACCGCATCCCCAAACCCACGCACCCACCGGTCAAACACCATGTCAAAGGGAATGACCTCGGACGCATTGATTCGCTGCAGCTGCTTCTCAGCACTCTTCTCCACATTCCTCTCCTCTCCCTCCTCCGCATCCAGCTCCAAAACCGCTCTGTGTGTTAGGGCCCCCGGCTCCAGGTGCTGGCCCGCGGCCGCTGCTACCTCTGATCTATGGGGCCAGAAGCCCAGGGTCACGACCGTATAGTTTAGCACGACTGCTAGCGCTAGGGCTTCTTTAAGCGCGACGATTTGGTTGCTGAGGCCGTACGGAAGCAGGGGGATTAAGAAAGGCCCCGTTTGTGGAGGCTTCGGCCGCGTGTTGCCGCCATGTCTAGACTTGTTTATGCTTTTACTGCGTAAAGAGCGCGTAGGGTCGTGGAGGGAGGAAGTGTCCACTCCACCATGCATGCGCGTGCCCTGAGCATTGCCAGGGTCCTGAAGGGCAAGGAAAGCCAAAAATGGAAAGGCGATGGAGCTTCTAGGTGGATCCATATCTGATATGGCGGGTGGGGCCGTGATGGAAAGGGATCAGTGGTTTGACCGTAGAGGGGCCAGCGTGACGGGGCGGCGGCATGGCCCAGCAAGCTTCCGAGTTGCGTGTCCAGACACAAAATTTGTTACCTTTATGGTAGTTGTATCCTGAACGACGCCATGTATGCTCGTTGATGATGCCGTCCACGGGCTTGCGTAGGACAGAGCTTGCAGGAGAACAATGCAAGACACTATGCTTGCGCGCGCACAGCGCATCGCATGAAGCCAATACTACAGCTTTACATCACTAACATGTCCATTGTAGGGTTCCAATAACAGCTAGTGCACCGTCGGCCTTGCATCTGCTGGACAGTTAAGCTGGCCCCAGCTTACATAGCACAGCATGTAACGCAACTTATGTAATATGCACGTCATGTATTAACTTTCCCATTATACTGCTAGAACTGGATGCACGAATCCTTGAAGCACATTACAGTTGTATATTTCTGTGTACGGTCGAATTATTAACACGCACGCCATAGTCCCACATCATCTCGTCATGTGCGCTTTATTGTCGTAGCTCTACATAATCTCATCATGATGTATTTATGGGTGTCCTCCCCGCCTTTCGATGCGGGCCGAGCACGGTACCCATGCTGCAACATCTCAGCGCGCAACCTAAGTAATCCTCCTAGTTATGGGGGACCATACGACTCACGCTTTAGCATAGCTGGTTCCGAAAGGACACCACGAGCTGCGAGGCGGGGTTGGCAGCTGAGTTTCAACATCTGTGCTGCAAGAGGAACGAGTTTTCCGAGTGTAATCGGGGGCGATATTCTCCATCCATGGTCATGTGTCCATGGAACATATTACTCGACAGGGTAGAGTACCATCGGTTACAGGGTAGAGTACCATAATCCCTGTTGCTCGATGCAAATCAAATTTCAGTCCAACGAAGTGGGCACAAACCCGACCATGGTCCACCATGCAAGTTTGAACAAACCGAAGACCCTGACAGATGTAGAGAGCAAGACACGCAGGCATATGCCAAATCGATGCATCAGTCCAGGCTTCCAACTACTCAGTCAATACTTCTTTCTTTATTCCTCCAATCATTCATCCGTACTGCCTGGAAAACTTAGGGCGGCGACAAGACACTGCTGAACCACACGCAACAAGTATGAAGCAGTCATCATTTGGTTGGCTGGAACTACACAGGACAGCTAGGGGCTTCGATAACAAGTAGAGGAAGAAGAGTGCAGACAAAGAGGAGACGATGGCCATGGGGGGGAAGGGGAAACGGAAAGGAAAAGCGTTTTGGCTGTGTGCCAAGAGGGTGGTGGTGCGGCCTAGCGCGGGCCCATCCAACCCCCCTAGGCCAGAGCTACACCTGAGCCCCAAGGGCCCAACTGTTTGCACCATTTGCAGTCACACATTTCTATACACACTCGTATCCCGGAATATAGGGCCACTACCGGCGGCTGTCACAGGTTAGTACGGCGCTAAGTATTTGGGTCGTACTAGCGAACTAAGATGTGGATCCCTACCCAAATCCCCATTAAAAAGACCAAATCCCCGATACTATCGGCATATCTTGTGTCTCCGCCGCCCCCTCCAATACTTACACCGTACAAAACCTACAGCAGCAAAGAGGTGCTTTCACAACAGCAACGTGATACGTTACATGACGCACGTCGCGTTAATTGCCATTTCCATTCTCCCCAGCAGGGCTCTCTGAATCCCCCACCGCCCGAGTCGGCGGTTCTTTTCTCATTACCCCCACCGCCTCCTCCTCGCTTCCTTGCATCTCAGTCCGTCCAGTTAAGCACGGCTGCTAGCGCTAAGGCTCTGTTTAGAGCGAGGAATTGATTGCTAAGGCCAAAGGGTAGCAGGGCAATGCGGAATGGGCAGGCTGCGGTGGGTTCGGAGCGTTGCTTGGTGGGTGCTTGGAATGTAGCGAGGCCAGGGTTTTGTTGGGTGCCATTGAGTTGCCAAATTTCTGAGGAGCTGTGATCCTTGGAGCAACATTAAAGCGGAGGGAGCAATTACACGACGAGAATGGCCATCGCCGACAAGCGTGCTTGGCTGAACAGCCAGCCGGAGGCAAGGCAGCGATTAAGCTATGCAAAACATGTATATCTGGACAGCCGGGTTTACCGGGACTCATCGCCTCTAGTTATCGTGTTCCATAGGCGCGTGTGCGCGACCAGGAAAGGCGGTGCGTTAAGTAGGAATGCAAGAGGAACTGCACGGGAAACCGCGGTTTGGCAGCAAAAGTGCATCGCGTCGGATGAAATGTACAGAGAAATACAATATCGCGACAGGAACTATGACGCAGGGTTTCGGGTGCCAATAAATTGCAATTTGAAAGCGACTTAGGCCAAGAACGATTGGGAAGCAGCTGCTACGAGGAAAATTAACTTCTGCAGCTCCTTGTAAACACAAAACAATTGAGCGACTGAAACAAACTGGTAAACTTTTGCTCGGTCGTACAGCTCCGCTCTTTGCCTCTAGGATGAGCACATGCTCGTCTCCGCAACACTGCGAGATACCCACTGCGTAAAGCTTACCTTTCGTTTAACAACACGTAGGCTTGCACATAGCTTCGCAAGTGTTTGGTTTGACAGTCTCCATACCGTATCTGCAAGCGCCAACTTCCGGTTTACCACTTCTGCCCATCTAGGAGCTGTTGCTATCGTATCCTCAACTTTACCATTTGATTCCTTTGGTTATGACATGCTTTCTTGAACGAACCCTTGAATCAGATACCGGACTGTCACAGCAAAAATTTAAACGTTGAACATGCCGGCAGAGCTCACTAGGCTCACGTCCTTCAACCTTGATCTCGGTAAGTACTAATTATGTTCGCTTGCAACCTGTGTGCAGCCGTAGAGGCCCTGTCCTTCGAGCCAGTCGTTGACCCGCCCTGCTCAACTGTCTGCGTTCAGACGATTGGTACTCCTGCCACACAAGCGACGACGAAGCATACCAAGACGCTTTGGAGAGGAATAGCGTCTTCTCGTTTTGCACGGCCCGCGGAGGAGCTTCAACGGCGGCTACTGGTATGGCAATTGGTTCTCCTTCGCGGCTCGCGGACGCTGATCAGGCGCTTGCGGAGATGGTCATCGACCCGGTAGATGATCCTCGGATACATCACGAACCTCCTGAGCTCGATGAGGAGGACGCACCTGTCTTCAAGCGCACCCGCAGCGTTTGCGTGGCGCCATTGCCTTCGGTAAGCGTTGATTTTACCTTTCTCAAGCTCTCTGTTACTGTTGTCTTCTGAAGGATTGTGATGGGAAGGCCTGACCAGCAGTCCTACTTGGCTTCGGTTGCACTGGGAAATGGAAGGGGTCACCCTGCTCTAGCAGAGAGGTGTCATGGCAACGCAGTTCACTGCCCCTAGGCAAATCATGTTAAATGCACTCAATCTGCGTTCCGCCAGCTGCATGGGATATGCGTTTCAGTTGCAGTTAAGATGTCGAAAGCTGTGCTCTCCACGGTCGCCCTTGCAGCCCAGCAAAACTTCAATACGCAGCACGCTCTTAACGACCGACACGCGATGTAGCAAATCATTCCTTTGATGTGTTGCACATATGACTGTCTGCGATGTACCCCAGGCATTTTCGCCCACACCTACGATCGCTACGCCATCGAACAAGGCCAGACTCGTGGTCAGGGCCTTCAGCCGTCGCGGACAGCTCTTCCGCGGCAGTGCCGTGGCAGCGAGTCCAGCAGCTATGTCTGCTAAGGCCTTGAGGCACACGATGTCAGCGGCCGGCCCTGTACGTATTCGCATTTCCTTACAGCCAGACAGGTCCTCTGTCCGTCTTCAGGTTCTGCCATCTATCTTCTGCTTCGGCGACGTGCCCCTGCCTGTCAGCGCAACTAACTACCCTGTCGTCCCGCTAGGGCCTGAGGCTCCGTTGCCAGTTGATAGCAGCTTTCTGGATAAGGCCGAACCCGACTGCCTGCAGTCCTCAGCCTTTGAACCCGAGGACCCTATCACGACAGAAGCTGGGTCCATGGTAAAGTTCGAGGCAGATTGTTCTGTAAAGCTCGTTACTAGGCCGCGCGGCACGACGCCATGCAAGGCAGATACACCAAAGGACCTGATGAAGGAGAAGCGCCAAGCTGATGACAAATTTCGGAAGTCCACCGGAGGTATTTTCTCGGGATCCTTCCTACGCATTTTTACAGGCATGCGTCCACGCCGTGTAGGTGATGGCAGGAAAGATATCGGCAGCAGCTGCCAAGGGCCGTTGCCTCCCGTCACAGTGCGTGAACTGGGATCGGAGCTGCTTATGGCTTCCGCTGCCATGGCGGCGGTCGACCTAGCTGCCGCCGCGGAAGCCATCCCCGTCGTTGCGGGCTACGTGCAGGCAGCACCACCCGCAGCAGTTGCTGCCGTGGCGGCAGCACCACCCACTAATCCCGGCGACGCGGCCCTTGAGCCGGCGATGCTGGATGAAGCAGCAATTGCCGTGCGCCGCCTGTCAGAGGATATTTTCCGCAATGTCCTGCTTAGCACAGCGAATGGCACTGACGTTGCTTCCACACCCAAGGCAATCCTGAGCCCGCGCAATGCAGCTTTTCCGCCAGCTGAGCCTCGACCTCTTTCGTGTGATCCAACTCCTTCGGCACCTGAACCCGCTGTGGATGCCGACGGAAACGTGCAAGGCGCCGACATCGGAGAGACGGAACGCGCGCCTGACGGCAGCCAGCAGGCGCCACTGCCTTCAGTTGGTGATGGCAGCGATGGCACTAAGCTGAAAGGACAGGAGCCAGACACTGGAGTTGTCGTTGCGACCGAGGCTGAGGCGGCTGGTCTCGTTGCGGTTGCTGAGAAGGACCAGCTTGCCATGGTTCGCAGCGTGGAAGTTCTTGACTGTGGTGAGATGCCAATGCCCGCACTGGAGCAGTGCGAATCGCCACCCGTCGCGGTTGGGGATGCCACCGATGCAGAGTCCGATGCCAACGAGGATGCCTATGATAATGAACTCGAGGGTCTGGAGGGCAATGGCGACACCGGCGAGGCTTCTGCGGGAGAAACGGGAGTCGTCACACCGGTGAAAAGCGTGCTGGCTGGTACAGAGGCCAGTGCGGACGCATCCGCCTCGCCACGCACTGCCAGCAAGCGTGCCTACGGCACGGTGGCGCGGCTGGTGAAGAAAATGGCACCGAGTTTCCGCGACACTTCACTGATGAGCTTGTCGACGTCCACATCGGCCCAAACGTCAACTGTTGCGGTGACTGAGTCAGCTGCTAAGCCAAAGCAGGGACAGCTGCCGGCGGAGGATGAGGTAGCTGCAGCCATGGCAACTGCTCCGCTGACTGGCGGCGGCGATGTATCGGCAGAGCCAGTGGCTGCGAAGGTACTTGTTGGCGAGCCCTCATCTGGTTCTGCCTCTTCGGAGACAGCTGAGGAGTGCGAGGGGGCGGAGCTAGGCCATCCGGCTGATAAGATTGAGCCGGCAGATGTGGCGGCGCCGGTAGCTGAAAACTCATCTGGTAGGAAATATCTAATTAAGGCTGTTGTGTATCTCAATCGTCTCCAAAAGGTCTTGGTTTTAAGCGTGGTTCTGAGTCTGAATGCATTAGTTATCTGCGGATCAGGGATAAGGGGAGGCTTTACAGTGCCAATCAGTCGACGCTGGTAGATCCGTCCTCCCCACAATGCCCAGATGGACAACACGCTCCTGTAGCCACGCCTTTGCCCTTGTTTGTTTGCCCCGTCGCGCTTCCTCTTTGTAGGACCCCCAACGCCTGTCCTATTTGTATTCGGACAGGAGCAAGCCAAAGTCGGTAAGTTCACGCCCGAGATGGAGAGGGCCTCATATTGTCTGTAAAGGGATATTGTCTGTAAAGGGCGCAGTCGTTGCGCACTTGAAGAGATCATGTTTCTGGACAGTTGGACCGCTTTTTTCCTTATGTCGAGCATTGGCAGCGGGCTCTGGTGTACTGGTATTTGGGTGCAGTTATGTTCAACGTTTTTTGCCATTTTTGCGCACCTGCAGCCAAGCACGGACCGGGCAAGACCAGGTCGCTGAATCCCAAGTCGGTTACGGCAGCTCCGTTCACAAGCGACGACATGGCAACGCCCACCGAGGCTGCGGGGCGCAAACGGAGGGGAGGCGATGAGGTACGGTGTTTGTCTCGCTGGTAATGGGTTGCACCATCCATTTGTTTGGATGCCATTGCCCTCACTCATTTTACTCCGTTAACTTCTAATCTTTACCGTTCGGGTTGTATGAATTTCCGAACGAATTTCTGGTGCTGCCCGCGCCCATTACTGTACATGCCACCAGTACTGAAAGCTTGTCCCGTACCAAGGCCAGCGCCAAACACAATGCCCCTGTATTCTTAAGGGGAGACCCTAGGCACAGGTTGCACTTGGGGGCTAGGATAGCGGTCACAGAGAGTGAGTCAGCCAAATGCGGGCGCCACCTATGACCGCCACCATGCGTACGGCCCAGGGCTCTGGAAATCTTGGCTGGGCATGAGAGCTAATGAAGTATTTCGAGTGGACAGCCGATTCGATTGCGTTGCGTTAATCGGATACGATTTTTTGCACTCCAGGCTTCGCTTACGTTCGTTCCCGTCATTTGCTCTTTCTGGATCTTGGTTTTACATTCATATGTGATGTATGATATTTGCTTGGTGATCACCCGTACTTTTTCTGCCGTAGATTTTACCAAGCGCCAAAGTCCCCGTCGTCGCCGAGCGGACAAGCTCAAACGCTAGTCAAGATGGCCTGGCGCCTGCAGAACCACCCACGGCCGAAGATACGGTAACTTCGGCTGAGCCAATGGCGGACGAGTCGGAGACCGCTCCACCTGCAACAGTGACCCAGGACCCCGTCCCCATTCCACCGGAGGAGGCAGAAGTTACGAGGAACCAAGCAACCATGCAGGGGTTTAACGGGGTGGTAGAGACTCCCTCACAGGGACCAGCGGCCGTGATCACGATTGTGACTGAGAGTAAGGGGGCGCCGGCGCGGCGAACAGACGGCGATTTTGCGGAGCAGGGCCAAGTGATGCCGACTTCACCGACCATTCTGGGGGAAAGCGTTGAGTCCCCATTGTTAGCTACACCGCTTGCTGCTCCTTTAGCGGAGGAGGGCAGCAACATTGTGTCTGCCTCTTCGGTAGCCCCCGAGGCCATTCCTGCGGAATGCGGGCTTGTGGCGGTCGACGTGCCAGCAACAGCAGTGAAGCATGATGAGTCGACACTACGTGATTCGCAGAATAACGCAGCCCTCCCGATGGAGAAGGCGGAGGATGAGCCAGTTCGCGCGGATTGCGAGGCGGCGCCTGCTGTGATCACTGCGACCACAGCCCAGGTGGATGCCCACCATTCGCCAGGCGCCGTTCAGGAGCACGAGGAGCTGCAAGCCGGAACCGTCGGCAGCACGACGGTGCTGGCAGAGGTTCCCCGTGAAGACCCGGGCAGCACCAGCAAGGTGACAATGGCGTTGCAGCCGAATGTTGATATCGTCGCGCCCATAAGCGGAGGGCCTGGTGAGGAGGGGCCTCAGGAGGCAGCTCCGGCCCTGCTGAACGCGCAGGTCGCCATGCAGCACTCGGAAAATCGAGATGCGGAGGCTTCCGAGGCAAGCAAGGAGACTATTGAACGCAACAAGGAGATCGAGGTAAATCCGCTGCAGGCCCCGATGTCACCGGTCGAGGTGCCGCCTGCTGGGGGGGACGCGACGCAGGAGCAGGCCACCGAAGCGCAATCGCCGACCTCTCCTTGTGCGGACAAGCCGCCCGAGGGAGGCAAGCAGAAGCGGCGCAGCAGTGGCTTCGGCAGTTTCTTCGGCTGCTTCCGTTCGTAGGTTTCACAAGACTGTCGCAAAATTGAATTTTTGGCATGCATGTCCCGCTGCTGTCCCATGCCTGGATACTCGGCCGACTAGTGTGGGCTGAGGATTGCGCTGGCCCAGCGTCTCTGTCCATTGACGTTGGCTGGAGCATATGGCTGGATGGCTTAGGACATAGGCTGGGACGAGTAATGATGTAGGCAGGCTGCCGGTCTTTGTGTTTGGGGGGTCAGGTCAGCTCTAGGGAATGCAGGCAGGCTATAACGCAGACAATGAGAGCGTTAAGGTGTACCTTGTATGTGATTATAGTCGCGTGGGCGCGGGGCTTCAGTTGGCCAAGGTAAAGTGGTCGCACAACTGTTCGTACGGAGAACGTTTGTGTTTGTGCTTTTGTCACACAGGTCGGTGTGTGGCGACGGTAGCTATGAGTACACCTGATGAAGTTCGTGACCCGCCACCCGTTTACAGGTATATTGGAACATGTGGCTTTAGTACAGCAGAGCTGCAGGGCGAGGACTGGAATGTGATCTGGTGTACTGTAGCTCCTATGCATTCTGTACATTAACAGTACAGTGATTGGTACATGAGATTTATACGATGTGTCCTTATTCGATGGAAACCACTGTTTGAGAAGTAGACAATAAATGGGTATGATGCGCCGATGCTGGATGGCCACAACGAGGTGACCTAGGAGGCTCTGTCGAACGCAGGGTATGGCCGTATGGGTGGTTGCCTAGCAGGCAGCAGTCGTCATCACCCTTCGGCCTGTAATACGAGTATGATTCATAGCTAAACTGTCCGCGCGAAGCGTTACATCTGAACATTAACGGCTAAGGTAGCCAACTGTCAAGTTCCGGCACAAAGGTAGGCAAAGGGTTGCCGTGGCGGTCCCTTAATCGTGCATTTATTGGTCCGTTTCGAGATAGATTTACTACTCGCCGGGTACACGCATCCAGCGCCACATAAAGTAGTTGGTTGACAGGTAATCATGGATGTTACTTGTTTCAAAGATTTTAAATCAACTCACATATCCCCAGGTTGCCATGTGTTATGCCATCGCCAAGCAATCACAGCACTTTAGCACAGCTTGAAATTAGAACACCCCTGAAAACCCTACAGAACTGATGTGATGGTGCTACTGAGCTGACACGGCCGGGTTAACTACCATTGCGGGGCTGCTTGGGTCCCAAATGTCCTTATGTTTAACATAATCAAATGCTTATTTCAAAAGCTTATTGCGACAGCAATTGCGACACATTGGATATCTTTCGCGATTGCAGTGCGTGGGGGCCGTCGGAAGGCTGTGCTTGGGCTTCAGAAGGCTTCATTGGAAGGCGTAAAACAAAACTTCATTCATTTTTTGCGCAATTCACGCAGTATTGTCCGAGCTATGTCCGAGCTTGCATGGACTTTGCTTCTCAGCTGTTCAAGAGCACATACGCCATCAGGCAATGTATTGCGCTTTCCCGGAACATTAAGTAGCTAACAATCAGGTATCTAGGTTGGATCGTGGGATCTTAGCTGACATGCTCCGTGAGGTAACGCTAAATGAGGGCCTTACTCATGTAATATTTACCTCACCACCTCGGATGACCGAGGGCATGTTTGAAGCCCTTGACCAGAAACCAATTTGTACAAACGTTTCTGAATCCTGGCACACAAGTATTGAAGACAAAAGCTTTGTCGAAGCCTCGGGAAGCTAGCGACAACGACCCTTGGCACAGCTAAAGGACCCACCGCTAAGATGAGCAAAACACGCCGTAAGAAAGAATTCACGGCATCTGAAACGTCTTCCGCGAAGCCGGGCCTTCCGAGTGCCAACGGACCTGCAGCCGTGCTCACCGACCATCCCCCGGCATCCCTCCCTTCCAACAGCACCCCAAACAACTGCGTCCCACATGCAGCTCCTACCGCTTTAGACCCTGGAAAATCCACATCCACAGCCACATCTACTGCTGCTGCTGCCTCTCAGCAGCTCGCTGTCGTTGCCGCTGGTGCGCCGCACCGCACTACCGGTGGTGCCACCCACGAAAGTGGTGGCACAGCTTCCGGGACTCATCGACGGCGCCGCCGCGGTGGAGAGGTCATGGGCGCTGAGGGAGGTGGAGGGGGGAAAGGAGTCAAAGCCGGGGTTGACGGGGATGTCGGCGATCCGACAAGGGGCGACCGTGTAGCAGGACCCAGCACTGCAGTCCACGGCGGCGACGGCGGCGGCAGTACCAAGACGACAACCAACCCCACCGTCCCGCCAGGCACAGCCGCCGCCAATAAGCGCCATCCGGAGAAGCCGCTGGTGCAGCAAAATCAGGAGGACGTTAAGAAGGGCGGCTGTAGCGGCAGCAGCAATGGTGGCAGTGGCGGCGGAGGCGATGGCGACGGCAGCAGCTTGGCCAGCAGAGGGAAGGTGGGCCGGCGGCGCCGCCGGCTGTGGCGATTCATGCAGTGGCCGCTGGCTCTGGGTGTCGTGCTACTTGCGTTGGCAGCCGTACACCGCCGACTAACTGAGGTACGGCAGTTTACGGCCACACAAGTGTAGGGGTTAGGTGCAATGGGTACGGCACATTGCAAGGCACATGATAGGTACGATGCGGCAGGTTGGCGCGTGTTCATTATTCCAGTTGGGGTTTGTCAATTCGAGACATGGAGGGGAGGTACGGTGGGGTGTGGGTTTTGTTGGGTTTGTGCGTTGGCTGTGAACCTCGGCTTCCTGCACTGCGATCGTGTACGGCTTCCCGTCCCTCGGCACCTCCGTCCGCCTAACCGCCTGCCTAACCCTTCCCCCTCCACTGTGGTGCCTCAAAAAGCCTTCATCGAAATGGCGATTCCTTTAGAAATTGTGTTTCCTACACAACTACGTTTCCTGTATGATAAGTATGATAAAGAGATCTCAGATGAAGATGAACTCGCTCCAACATTATAAACAATGGCCCCCGCAACGTCCTGGCGTTCCCTGTACTGGCTCCAATTTACACCCTGCCGTACGCCGTACGTACGATATACACACACGCATGCACGTACAGGAAACTCCACCTTGGATGGTTCTGGAGCTGCTCCAGGAGGGGGGTCTCCTGGGCCCTCTGGCCCCTCTGGCGGCCCGCCTCAACGTCTCCTTGCCGCCGCTGCCTCGGCCCTCCCTGGACGCCATCATCGCTTCCACCGGCTTGAATGTCTCCGTGCTGCTCGGCATAACGGACATCCTAACCGATACTCTTAACGACCTAACCGACACGATCAGCACGGGTCGGTTGTCAGTTACGGTTCGCGGGCTGCTGTCGCAGCTGCCGGCGTTCAGTCTGCCGGCGGGCACGGGGGGCAATGGCAGTACTGCAACGACAGCGGCGGGGTTGCGGCCGGGGTTGGTGATGGCGAGGCGAGGCTATCGGGCGAAGCATCCCGTGGTTATCGTCCCAGGTGGGGGTACTTCGATGGCGTGGGACTCTAAGAACCGGGTGTCCTCCTGCGCACTGTGTACGCTTTTATTATACATTTACGTACTTCATTTTTATCGTTATCGGACGGTTGCGGTTAGTACGATCGAAACCTTACGTGTGCGTGCGCGTGTGCGTGTGTGTGTATGTGTGTGTTTTACACCTCCTCGATTCGCGTTATTCTCCCCAAGGTGCGGCACCAACGAGACGGCACCGTACATACATACATACGAACCGGGCTGCCATTTACTCCGAAACCAATTCCATCCCCCGAACCCCCTCCCAGGTTTCGTGACATCGGGTTTGGAGCTCTGGCAGGGGTTACCGTGCGGCCGGCGGTACTTCCGACAGCGCATGTGGGGGACCTTGGCGATGGTGCAGGTGGGGTTGGAGGTGGAGGGGTACGAGTGCTGCTACTTGGCTTGGCGGTTATGTGGTTGTGTAACTGTTTTATGGTACTCATCTTCTCGGCAACCGCCCGTAGTGCTGCTACTGCCGCTCCTCCTACCATTCTGCTGCTACCCCACTGCTGCTACTGCTGTTGCTACTGCCCCAGGCTTTCCTTGCGGATCCCGGCTGCTGGTTCCGACACATGGAACTGGATCCAGAAACTGGACTGGTGGGTTGCCGCGCGCGTGAGGGAGTGTATGTGTGTATGTGTGTTTGCGTGATGGCGAGGCGACGGGCAACGTCCCGCGGAAGATGTTTTCCGTGTACCGCATTGTACAGCATGGTACGGCGTGCTCGTTTTGATGACGCAGGATCCTGCTGGTATCAAGATTCGGGCCGCTGTGGGGCTGGAGGCGGTTGACTACTTCATACAGGGATACTGGTGAGGCGGTTGGTTGGTGATCTAGCAGTCGGT
The DNA here is from genome assembly GCF_000143455.1 of Volvox carteri f. nagariensis. Taxonomy (NCBI): domain Eukaryota; kingdom Viridiplantae; phylum Chlorophyta; class Chlorophyceae; order Chlamydomonadales; family Volvocaceae; genus Volvox; species Volvox carteri. Next base: position 641,511 of record NW_003307608.1, read on the forward strand.
TGGTTGGTTAACGGTTGGTAAGGCAACTGACGGTTGGTTAGCCGGCGATTGGTTCATTGATGCTTTGGTTTAATCCACGTTAATAAGCCGTTAAGAGGCTGAACACTACAAGTTTTTTATCTTTACCTTCTACGGTAGAAGCTGCTACTACTGCTACTGTTGCTACTACTGCTACTACTACTGCTACTACTACTGCTACTACTACTGCTACTGCTGCTACTGCGGCGTGTCTTGATAGAAAGACAGCAGCAGCAGCTCCTGTAGGCACGTCCGGTTCACGTACTCCGCGTCCCGTGGGTTTATTACCCGTCTTGAGACCGGAGCTGTTCAATAATAGTAATAATAATATTTTTGCAATGTCTAATTGCCAGTCCACACACGACCTATCGCACTTTCCGTAAATGCCGTACTGCTGTATCGTACCATCCTGGATAAATACATGTACGGTATGCATCGTCCCTTTCGCCCCCACCGTACCTGCCGTACATTGTGACACCGTACTCAGGGTATGGGGGAAGCTGGTAGAGGCACTTGCAGACGTCGGGTACGACAGTAACAGTCTTGTCAGCATGCCGTACGACTGGCGCCTTGCCATGCCACTCCTGGAGGTTTGTGATCACGTTGGTTGGTGGTTGATGGTTGACAACTGATAGGGATTCCCTATTAGGCAAAGCAGGTTGAGCTAGGGGTGGGGTGGGGGACTACCGGAGAGACCCCCGGGGGGTTCCGAGAGCTCCCTTCTTTTCCCACACCTGACTGTGCGTACCTGCCCACAAGCCGGAAAGGTCGACAGCATCCACTAACTGCCAACTGTCTGTACGGCAGGAGCGCGACGGTTACTTCACCCGGCTACGTCTTACGATTGAGGGACTGGCGGAGGTCAGTGGGGAGCGAGTGGTCATCACGGCACATTCGTACGGCGAAAACGTGGTACGTACGTACGTACGACACCGTATCGCGCGATGGGGCCAGCGTGTACGATTCAACCGAGCTGCGCACAATCTCCACCCCCACACCCCTCCTCAGGTTCGCAGCTTCATGAGCTGGGTTGAGGCGGCCCGGTCCGGCTGGGTGACCCGCTACGTCGCGGCCATTGCCAACATAGCGGGCACCACTCTGGGAGTGCCCAAATCCGTGTCGGCGCTGCTGTCGGGTACGTATGTACGTATGTACGTATGTGCGGACGGGGATCGGGATCCACGCCGGGAACGGAGAGAAAGGTGGCGCGGGAGGAGATAGTGGTGGTGATGCGTGTATGTGTTGTGCTGTGTTTGTTGTGACGTTACGCACTGCACCTTCCACACCCTAAATGCGCTGCCGTACACACCACAACACGACCTCACTATCGTATACTAACCCGACAGCCGCCCCGACACAAAATATTCCATCATCGTACAATTTCTTGTCGTTACGTCATGATCTCATTCGTACAGGGGAGACTCGCGACACAGCCCAGTTGGGGGCATTGGCGGGTTTTCTGACGTCCAATTTGGTTCCCCGGGGAACCCGTACACGGGTTTGGCGCACGTGGGGGGCGTCGTACGCCATGTTGCCGGTGGGGGGCCCACGGGTCTGGGGTAACGCCAGCTGGGCCCCCGACGACACGAGGGAGATGCGCGCGGAGAAGCGAACATATGGGTGAGCGTTGGCGGTTGGCGGTTAATTGGGGCGGTTGTTGGTCGGTTGCTGGTACTTGTACTACAAGGGTTGCGAAAAGACGATACTAAGAAGTAAGCAAATGACGTGGCATGTGTGAATGTATGTATGTATGCATGTACGTTAATAGTTTTGGGATTGGACATTTGAACTTTTTTAAAGTTCGCATTTGTTTTGGTTTCGGAGCGCAGCGCGATGGTCTCTCTTTGGCCGCATGACTGGGAGACGGTGCTGGCGGCTGCGGCCTCCGCGCCACGTCACCACCGGGAGCAGCTCAGGCAGCTCGTCCACCACGTCGGCGAGACGGCGGAGCCGCCGCCGCCGCCGGCAGCAGCGGCGGGGGCGGCGGAGAATTTGACGGAGAAGTTTATGGCAGGCGCAGCGGCAGCGGCAGCCGCCTTGGTGGCACCGGAGGCTGACAGCACCAGGCGGAACGGCAGTAGCAATGGCAGCAGCCGATCCAGCAACGGTAGTAGCGGCAACGGTGGCAACGGCAACGGTAGTAGCGGCAACGGTAGCAACGGCAACGGTAGCAGCGGCAGCAGCAGTGCCATGACGCGGATTACAGATACGCTGATGCGGCTGGTCAGCAGCGGCGGCGGTGATATCGATCCGGCGGATTACTTGGATAGCGATCACGTAAGTGATATCTTGGGGTTGTTCGTACGACAATGTATATGTTGATGTACGGCAGCCAGAGCAGCACGTACACCCGTACATGGCATCGTAAAGGAATTGCCACTTCTATTTTTGTGCTTGTACGATACTCGGCATTCGTATCGTACAAGCACAAAAATAGAAGTCGATCTTAAGACAAACAGAAAATTTAAGCTAGGCTCATCCGACGCACAGGATTTATTAGAATCTACCTACGGCGTAGAACTGACTTTTGGGGAAAAAGGGGGAACATCGATTTCGAATGCAATTCGGCATGTCTCGAGTCTGCTTGTCATCCTGTATTCGGGACAGGAACAATAAAATCAAAACACGAGGAAACATGATTAAAAAATTGGACGACAATAATCCGTTGAGCGCCGGTCAGTACGTACCGCACCACCACCGGACCGACCTCTGATTGTCAAACCATCTGTTCGAACTTCCAACCATCAAAAAATGCCAACAACTGCCAACTTCCAACCGCCAACAGATAACTCGGTTGGATGTTAGCGGTTTCCTGGCTCTTCTTCGGGAGGTTGGCGGACCCCTCGTGCACCAGCACATGCGGGAGTGGGGCGCTGTGGACCTGTCGGCTGGCCCGGATGCCGCCTCCTCCACGAAAGGGGCGGGGGAGGGGGAGGGAGAGGGGGAGGGGGAGGCCGCGAATGTCGGTGAGTGAAGTGCTGTGGGGACGCGCTGGTCATGTAGATCGTCATATGTTCTTGGTGTTTGAATGTTTGAATGTTTGAATGGTGATTACCATTGGTACACACTTGGCATGTATGAATAGTCAAGAACAAAACCGTTGATGCAGTTTCAAGTTTGACCGAGCGACAAACCATCCGACATCTTGCAAGTTCCATTCTTACATACCACATGCACCACTCCAGCTGAGGTGCAGGCGGCGGTAGCTTATGTTGTTAGATAACGCAAAGATAATGTACGGCATTAGCTTTCCTGACCGTGCATATGAACGGCCTCGTACGGCATTCTCCGTACACCCAGAGCAGTTGGACTTTTACTTTATGACCATCTAAATTGTTTTAATGGTTTTGAACTTGGATTCTGCATGCTATTCCACGAGGAGCCTCCGGATCTGTTTCTGTCCCCTCCTGCACTCGCAGGCGAGGCGGTGCGCCGTCGCGCTACAGCCGCCGCCGACAGCAACAGCCCGCAGGCCGAGCAGTCCCTCGGCGGCCCGCGGCGGTTGCGCCAGTCCGTACGGCGCCGCGTTGCGCTCTTCCCTGACGCTACCCGTACGCCGCTACCCAATGCGCCGACGACCGCCATAGTCTGTCTGTACGGCGTGGGACTACCCACCGAACGGGGTTACCATTACCTAAGACCCCCGCCGCCGTCGCCGTCGCCGTCGTCGTCGTCGTCGTCGTCGCCGCCGCCTCCGTCACCGGGTGCCGCAGCGGCGGCGGCGGGAGCTGCCACCGCTGCCGCCGTAGGCGGCAATTGCACGACGGCGGCGCAGTTGGGCGAACCTGAGGTTGGGACGGCGGCAGCGGCGGTCTGTTCCGGCAGCGGCAGCGACAGGTCGACATCATCGTCGTCTCCTCCCCCTCGTCCTCCTCTCCCCCACAACCCCGCCGCATCCGGGGAGGAGGCGAATCCCGAGTCGGGCCCCGCGGCGGGGTGGACGATTCTGAAGGACGTGTCGGATCCGGGCGGTTCGCTGGTGGGTGGGTGGCTTCGAGGGAGATAGGGGGCAATTGGGGTGAGTAGTGGGGTCTTATAGTGGATTTCACATCCCAACGGCCGCTGGAATAAACCGCCAACCACCAACCACCAACCACCAACCACCAAAACTTGGTGCAGTAGTTCGGGCATGCTATCTAAGCCTTCCAAGCCAATAGCGCTCACTAAAGCCGGCGCGTCAGTGACAACCTGTCGTACAACCCGGGTCGTACGGACTTTATCCACCCACCCGCCATTCCCCAATTTTGGCCCCCTCCGCCGGTTTCCCGCCACCGCCGCCCTCAATGACGTTTCAGGACGTGGGAGTACAGATGAGCGATGGGGACGGTACGGTGCCGCTGCTGAGTTTGGGCCTTATGTGCCGCCGCGGCTGGCGACCCGGCGGGTCACTCAATCCCGGGGGAATGCGGGTAATCACCCGGGAGTTCAAACACAGGAGCGTGTCATTGCTGCAAGATGCGCGGTGAGTGTACGGCCGGGTCTACATGTGGGATCGGGGGCTCGTGTGTGTATGTATGTTTGTTTGTCTGTATGTTTGGGTTGATCGTCATCGGTGCATGGCAAGTGGCAAGTGGCGGTGAAGAGGCAAAAGTAACTGCGGGAGCTGATTCACGGCGTCCCCTACCCACCATAACCCACCATAAGCCAAAAGAATCCGTCGTACATGTGTCGTATACATGTATACGTGTTGTTTCTCAATTCCCGTGATGGCGCCAGCTGCACGCCGCAGCTCCTGCGTGCAGGCTGTGTGTTTTCCACCCGCCTGATCCCCTCCCTGTCATCACCCTTACCTCCCACCGACCCTTTATCCCACCTCGGTTCGCCTCGTATACGACAACTAACTCCGTACGCTCGTTTCTTGTACGGCATGCAGTGGCGGGCCCGCGACGGCGGCCCATATTGAGATTCTGGGTAACGAGGCGGTTTTGCAGGACGTGATCCGGATCGCGGCGGGTCGGTTGGACGAGCTATCTGACGTCATCCACAGCGACATTGACCGCATCGCTGCGTCGGTTGAGTTTTGACATGTACATATACATGACGCGACATGCAGAGAACGGCAGCTGTACGGCTTGTAGCCGTACGACAGCAACTTGGGGTGACAGCGCCGTCCAGGAGCTGTCACGTCACAGTATATAAAAAGTGACCTTTTCACATTGCTGCTGCTGCTGCTGCTGCTGACAAAAAAGAGAATTTAAACCCGAAACAGGAATGAATGAAGTTATCTAAAACGATCCGAAGTCCTGCACCAGTCCTGCCGTATCCGGTGCCGTACGTACGAAAAAGGTCATATGGAAACGGATGAAAGTTTCGTTGGTTTTTGCAACGTGGCTTAACTCGCCAACATTTGGCTCGAGGATTACGGCAAAACCTAGTTCCGCCGCCGTTGTCCCACCTAAAGCACATTGTTGCGTTGCTAGCAGCAGTCGGAGACGTGGGCAGGTTCCGGGGATGTCGGGGAAGAGAAGAAACGCAATCTTATGAGATCCCCCTGAGAGCCCCCCCCCCCACACACACCTCCCAGCATGTTGGACCGAAGTCTCCGTTTTGTTGCTGGTGGGTGGGGGTGTGTTACCACCGCTCGGTAGGTGTGTAGGGCCCATCAGTAGTAATGAGAAATGCAGGCGGGGCGCCTCTTCGTAGCGGAGATGCTATTGTGTGTGTAGGGGGTCTCCGTCTGTTGCGCGGAGAGCAGTACATACACGCATGCATATGCACACAGGCATTTGCGCATACACATCTACAGACATGGCAGGTTGGTTTTCATGTTGTTCCGCGTACCGGCATGTACGATCTCATGCATACCGTAGGGAGGCGGGCAGGAGGCCCCAGGCGGGGGGGGGGCTCCCGGAGGGGGGCAAAGCGATCATGTTATTGTAGGTGGTGCGGGGGGGGGAGTAGTTGACCTTGAGCAGGTGATACCATGGAAGCCAGCAATATAGCGGCAGTAGCGGCGGCGCGAGGTCGGTAAGACGTGGCCATTGGTGGCTGTAGCATTGGCTGTAGCTTGTCACATTAACAGTGAAGAGGGAGTTTACCCAACCCAAAATGACGTTCCCGTGGGTGCAGTTCGTGAGAGTCAGGTAGGTAGGTTGGTAGGTCAGGTAGGTAGGGTTTTGAGCCAGGGTACTACTGGTGGTGGTGGCGGTGGTGGTGGTGGTGGTGGTGGTGGTGGTGGTGTAGCCACTTCCAGCGAGGTTAGGGGAATTTCGCCTGGAGGTTCGACGGTGTGGTGGTGTAAAACTTCACATTCTGAAAGCAGCGGAGGAGGGAAGCTGTCCAACAACTCCACCACAAGGTCATTTTGCTTTACAACCGTCAAGCAGCTGCGGATCACTCCCCTGAGCTGTTTCAGCGGCAGCAGCAGCTGCAGTAGCAGCAGCGCGCCCGCCATCATCACCTCAAGCCCAAGACACCCACCACCGCCCCCATCATCACCACCACCACCACGACAGTCATAACCCCACCATGCCGCTCCCACTGCCACCAGCAGCACCGGTCACCGTCGTTGTGGTGGTTGTAGAGGTTGTGGTGGTTGTAATGTAATGTAATGTAATGTAATGTAATGTAATGTAATGTAATGTGCTATCCATGCGACCAAAGGCGCACCCTCCTCCTGGAGGTGCCCGGCCAGAGAGAGCTAGCCAGCGAAACATGGGCACATCCAGGTGTCGTACATCAAATGCCGTACAGTAAACTGTTTACGCATCATTACGCGACGTACAGCGACGCCGCGAAGATGACGTCACGCTTTATGGCGGCACTGGCTGCCTGCATGAGCTGAAACAGAGCCGTGTTGCCCATTACCCGGGCCGCGTCCTGGGGGGCGGGAGGGGGAAAGGGATGTGCATCAAATGTCTAACATGATAAATAGAAATATAAGTATATACAATGTGAATCCAGGGGGGGGAGGGGTTGCGGGGGGGTTATATGCAAAATGGCTGGTGGGCGGGTGGAACGGCATTACGGCGTTATGGCATATGGCAGGAAACATGTCCTAACACCACCAACACAAACATACACATACATACACACACACTTCCTTTCTCGCTTCCCCAGCACATTTTCCGCCGCCCCTTCACCAGCTTCTCTCCTCACACCCCACACCCCACCTCTCACCTGCAGCTCCCTGCACGCCCCATCCAGTCGAACCATGGCCCGCACCACGGAGCCCTCCATCACGTCGGTTAGCTCCGTGATGGCGGAGAAGGGAGTGCCACGGGCCCATTCGTACACCACCTGGGGGGGGGGAGAGGGCCGGCGGGGAAGAGGGGGGGAAAAGGAGTGGAGGGGAAGTGGGGGTCCCAATTCACCCGGAACAATCAAGGAGGCGACCTTGTTGACCTGTCCGACTAACATGTCCGAAAACATGGGGACCGGGGGAAATGTCCGGAGGAAGAGGGGGGTATGTTCCACGTCAAGTGCATCCCCGTGTAGATGATGTGATCCTTTCCTTGGAAACCCTCTAACCCATGTACGACGATTCCGTACTGCAGTTTCATCCCTTTCTCCCCTTTCTTGCGCGCCGTTCCCCTCCTTCCCTCCCCCCCCCCGCCCCCCCCCGCCCTCGCCGACCTCCATCAGACCGCAGTGCAGCACCTCCGCCACGTGCTGCTCCGGAACCACATCCAGTCCGCCCTCCCTCTGTATGCCGGCTAGGGAGGCGGTGAGGGCGGTGAGGGAGTCGCGGGCGGAGGCCAGGGAGGGCGGCAGCCGGGGCTCCACCTCGGACTTCTCCTGGGGGTTGAATCGGGCGGCCGGGAGGGGGGTTGGCGTGTGTGTGTGTGTGTGTGTGTGTATTGGTGGTAGGGGCCCCTAATCCTAAGCCTGTTGCGGTTTTGGTTTTCCAGACAACCCCCCTTTCCCCCCTACCTACCCCTCATCCATCACACACGTACATACACAGAATAGCACGTACATACATACACACGTACACTCCCACCTGGAACACTAATGCCGACAGCAGCGCCACCGCCTCCTCGGGACTGAGCTCGCCCAGCAGCCCGCTGAAAACCGCCTCGGTGGCAACCAGCTCGTCCTGGGGGTCAGTTGGTGGTTAGTGGTGGTTGCTGGTTGGTCGGGGGGGTTAGGATGGTTGGGGGTTGCGAAAGCGGAGGTGGGAGAGAAGGCTACCTCTCGAATCCATAAGGCCCCAACTCCTACCCCCCACCACCACCACATACCCGCACGCAGACCCCCTAGTTCCCCTCTGCTACACCTCCAGCACTCCTTCCCCCAGACCTTCACACACACACACACACATACACCATACGTGCATACACATACCCACATACATACATACCCACATACATACATACCCCGTTTTCGTGGGTGGTGTTTTGGGGGGTTGTTTCAGAGAGCCTTTGACTTTGCCCTAGCTGAGACTTGTGGACTCGCTCTAGCGGGACCTGAGAGCCCTTCGTGGTGTTTTCACTGCAGCGCCATCCCCGGATGGAGGGGCTGCGGAGTGGCTGGGTAGAGTGCTGGCAGTCTGAGTCGGGGTCGGGAGCGCACAAGACTAACCGACTTGTGCTGTGTGCTCCCGACCCTTGCGCTGTGTTTCGGCTTCGGCCCCCGGCTCTCGCGGCCCACAGTGTAATCTAAGTCATACATACCCACATATTATACCTATACGTACGTACATACATACACACGCACCTGCGTGGACTGTATCTCGCAGCACACACGGCCCTTGAGCGTTACAGACCTGTCCGCCTCCAGGTAACCCAGCCGCTGTAACACCGCCACACGCTGCTCGAACTCGGGAAGCTGTGTGAACGTATGTACGTATGTATGTATTATGTATGTGTCCATTAGGTATTATGTACCATATATACTATGTATGAAAATATGTATGTATGCGTGTAAATGCATTTACGTTTGTATGCGTGTGTGTGTGTGGGGGGGGGGGGGGTACGGGGTCAAGGCAGGGGAAAGGTCGATAATCATATGTGAGCAACCAACACAGCTGCCTAACGACGTCCAACGCCGCAAACTGCCCCCCGTGGAGGGGGGGGGGGGAAACACCCCGTGAACGAGTGAAGCTGCTGCCAGGGAAAGAGTGTACAAGAAGTAGAACTGACCAAAAGGCGTTCTTGGTACGGGGGACAGGGAGGCGGGGGGGGTGCAGCTGGTGTTCCCAGCTTTTCGCGCTCAAGCCGTACTGCCAAACCCAGCCAGCCTCCCCCCTGTTTTACCCTCTACCCCCCACCCGAGCCCATCAGCCCCTGGATTCCCCCCTTCCAGCCCCGTACATACACACCACCAGGAACCTCCAACCCCCCGGCTTCCCCCCAAAGTTGCTGACACAACCCTCCCCCCCAATACACACACACACCTGTTGGAGGCTGGCGTCACTGAGTTGGTGTCGTAACTCAGCCGCCCGCCGGGACAGCTGACGGTGAGTGCGAACAAGCTGAACGGGAGAGGGCGGAAATCAGAGTGTGTGTGTGTGTGTATGTATGTGTGTGTGTGTGGTTTGACGTGTGCGTGTTTTCGTGCACAGGGCCCCGGAATAGGCCGCCTTTCTCCGCAAGTCACATCTGCAAACTTGGAAACACGAACACGCGAACATTTATATACACGTACATACAACCACAAAGTTCATCCCTAGTTCTCCCCATTCCACCCCCGCCCCCGTACACATACATATTTACATACATGCATACATTCATACGTTCACACATTCACACATTCACACATTCACACATTCATACATTCATACATTCATACATTCACACATTCATACATACGTACATACATACACACACGCCTACCAGCCCCTTACCCACCTGGAAGGCCTCCACCAGCCCGGGGTCGCGATGCGGCCGGAGGGCGGCTCGGCGGGACTTGGTAAGGAAGGGGGGGAGGGGGAGGGGGAGGGCAGGGAAGGGAGGGGAGAAAAGGGGAAAATCGCCGACTCAAGACCCAGACTCAGACTCTCGCTCTGAGGCACTGGTTGGGAGCGGGAGGTCGATTAGTGGCTCATTGTTGCTATTACTGGCGACGATGGTGGTGGTGGTGGTGGTGGTCGTGATGTAGCAGTTAGATCCAAACACACTGTCGCGTTAGCAGCATGCGATTGCAAAAAAGACAGTTAAACAGCAAAACAAACAACAGCTGCTGAGAGCTTCTCTAAGCTCTGAACGCGTAACCCCGTATATTTCCCCAAAATATAGGACACCTGCAGCGCGGCGCGTGCCAGCATCGCCTGTACGGCAGCCACGTCAGCAATCTTGAAATCGACCCGTGGGTCCAATAACGGAAGCTCGCCGCCGCCGCCGTCAGCCGCCGCCTCGTCGACGGCCCGTGCCGCACCGCGGAGCGCCGACGCCAGTGCCCGTCGTACGGCATTGGCGGTCCAGTCTCCCCCGCAAGAGAGGATGTCGTCGGCGCCGTCAAGCCGCAGTCGCGCCCGGCAGACTCCCACAATGGACCTTTTGTACATGTACGACACGTACGGCACATGGACGACACAAGCAATTGTACGACAATTCAGCATCCTTTCTGTACGACGGCACACAACACAAATCGGAAAGCGTGGAAGTGCTGCTGGTCATACGTAGGTAGACATATAAATCTACAGACGGACATACGTGCTCATACACATTCCTCCATCACCAATTCACCATACAGGTACAGACAACAATGCAGACGAGCAGCATTATTGCCGTACATTATTTTCCCGTACCCTCAAGGCCGTACGTACGACACCGTACCGTGTCCAATCCGCCACGACGCAGTAGTGCAGCCCCGCCTCAGAGCCGTAGTGAGGTACGGGAAGCGGACGCGGCGGACCGCCGCCGCCGCCGCCGCCGCCGCCGCCGCCCCCCTTCCCGCCCCCCTTCCCACCCCCGACCTTGACCATACCACCAAACATATCTGCAAGCAGTCCGCATGTACGGAGATGGGGCGTCGTACACAATTGATACCCCGATCCCCACCCAGGAAGGATTTGGGGTTGGCTTCGTGGTTGTAGCTACCGGGTATTGAAAGATGTCAAGTCTGGAGCAACGACGACGCACGGGTGTCTCCTCCCTCACCGCGTGGTGAGCGCTGAGCACCTCTTGAGCCCCCTGCCGACCTCACAACCCCCCGCCCCCTCCCGCCCCGTGGCTGGGGTTTCTACGTACGTAGACACACGTAGGGCCTTTTTCACCCCTCCCCTTCTTCAGCATCTCCAGCCATGCAACCCCCCAAACACACACATACATACATACATACACGCTGGCGGCCCGGTTCAAAACCACACATACATACAGACGTACACACCAGGCTCAGATGGATGTTTCCTACCCCAAACGCACATCATCCACAATGTGCTGCAGGAATAACGTACAAATGGCCCAATGCCGTACCATCAAGCTCTTGCTGCTTGCGAGATTGGAGCGATGTCATGCCGCCAAAGCCTGCCGGTGAAAGGCCGCCGCCGCCACCGCCACCCGCCGCAGGTCCCTCCCTGGAGCGTCGCTCCTGCTCGGCCTGCCGCTCATGCTGCTCGTCCATACTGCCGGGCCGATGCAGGACGAGCAAGAACAGCCGCCGGTCGCCGGATGCCGCTGAGCCTGCTGCCGTACCGATGCCAAGACCAAGGCCGCTGCTACTGCCGGCGCTGGTCGCTGCCGTACCAACGGCATTACCAGTAGCGGTTGTGAGGTTGTTGGTAGTGGTTGTTTTGTTCGTCAAGGGGGAGGTCGACGAGGAAGGAGGTGCCGGCGCCGGGGCATCTCCAAGTACGACAGCCGGCTCGGTCAACCCGTTGACCGGGTTGCCGTACAGGACGAGCCGACCAGGCACCAGAGCTTGCTGGAACGACTTGTTGGCGACGAGGGCATCCTGTAATTGTTGGCATACATGTACACCACATGTACATACATACATGCATACGAACGACAAGACGATGACAAAGAACCCAAACGCAGTTACAACACAAACCGCACTTCCCCCGAACCCACACACATCCAATACAGCCTAACCCTCATTTCAGTCCCCCTCCCCTTCACCGCCCCTCCCCTTCCCCTCACACACCTGCAACTGCGCGTACAGCACTTCCAGCTGCTCGCACAGGTCCGCGTACTCCTCCACCTCCTCCCTGGAGCAGCCCAGGGAGGTGGCGGGCCAGGGGGCGGCCGCCGCCGCCGCCAGCCGCCGCTCCACGTCACTGAGCTCCGCGGCCCCCGCGGGGGCGGCCCGCTGCGCGTGGAACTCGGCAAAGGAGCGCTTCAACATGTCCTCCACCTTTTTACGGAGTGGGGGTGGTGGGAAATCATAGATACGGATCAGACCAGACGATGGGGTCTTCCGTCATTACAGCCAACTAAGGGCTTCTCCTACCTGACCCACACACACGAACACACGCCAAGACACCCCCCAGACAGATATCCCCCGCCCCGCCCCAGTACCTTCAGATCCTCCACTCGAAGCAGGTTGAGAATCATGCCGTACGTGAGCCTAAACTGGCTCTCCAGCTTCACCCCCCGACCCAGCAGCATGGTACGTAACTCGCTCTCGCCGTACAACTCCCGCTCGTCCCAGCACGCCAACAGCACGTGGCCAACGGCATCCAAACCGCGGCGACCGGCGCGACCTGACACCCCGGGGGGGGTGGGGGTGGTTGCGGGGGGGTTGCGAGACGAACGGAAGCTGTGCATAAGGCCTTTTGGGCATTCCTAGAGTTTCGGGGGAACAGCATCTTCCCCCCTCCCCTTTCCCTCCCCACAAGCACGCCATTATACAACACAATGAATGTGTTTCCTTCCCGCCCTCCTCCTCCCCGCCCCTTCACTCCCCCTCATTCCCCCAACCACCTGCCATCTGCGTGTACTCCCCGGGAAGGAGGTATCTGCATGTACGGCATGTACGGCGAAAATTAAGAAACGGCGGATAAGAGGAAATAGAGAGAGGTCATGTCGCCGCTCGCCGCTGTCCGGTGCCCACCCAGGGGGTCGGGGTCGGGGTCGGGTCTCCTCCCTTCTCTTAGGACCAGCCCCCTCCTCCGAAGACACCGTGTGCAAAAGAATGTCAATTCGCACTGCTACTGCTATCGCTGCTGCTACTGCTGCTGCTACTGCTATCGCTGCTGCTGCTGCTACTGCTATCGCTGCTGCTGCTGCTGCTGCTACTGCTATCGCTGCTGCTGCTACTGCTACTGCTATCGCTGCTGCTGCTGCTACTGCTATCGCTGTTGCTACTGCTGCTGCTACTGCTATCGCTGCTGCTGCTGCTACTGCTATCGCTGCTGCTGCTGCTGCTGCTACTGCTACTGCTATCGCTGCTGCTGCTGCTACTGCTATCGCTGTTGCTACTGCTGCTGCTACTGCTATCGCTGCTGCTGCTGCTACTGCTATTGCTGCTGCTGTTGCTACTGCTACTGCTGCTGCTGCAGTCAGGAACCAGTTCTTGCTGTTGCACCACAAGAACGCATGGAAGCTCGTACACTCACTCTCTTAGTTCGTACACTCACTCTCTTAGTTCGTACACTCACCTGAAGTTCTTTCCGTCGTGCTTCCTGAGTGAGTGAAACACCACCGTACGGGTGGGGGCATTGACCCCCATGGCGAAGGTTTCCGTACAGAACAGAACCTGGGGCAGCCGAGGAGTCGTTGGGGGGGAAGACGAACCACAAACGAGTGAAGCTGCTGCCCGTCGTTGGGGGGGGAGGTGGGGTGAGAGAGCTATGGGCGGATGTGTTTGTGTGTTGTAGATGCATGTACATACATACATACATACATACATACATACATACATACATACATACATACATACATACATACATACATACATACATACATACATACATACATACATACATACATACATACATACATACATACATACATACATACATACATACATACATACATACATACATACATACATACATACATACATACATACATACATACATACATACATACATACATACATACATACATACATACATACATACATACATACATACATACATACATACGTACACACACGCACGCGGGGTCACACCTTGATGTATCCCTGGCAGAACAGCATCTCCACCACCTCCTTCATGATGGGTAGCAACCCCGCGTGGTGTACGGCAATACCCCGCCGCATCATGTCGCGAAGACGTAGGATCTGAAAGGGGGGGAAAGCAGGGGGAAAGAGAGGGAGAGGAGGTACGGCAGTCTTAAAATGGGTACGGCGGCTTCAAAGCTACTGGCGAGGAGGATGAAAAGGGAAGTTCAATTTATATGTAGTAGTCCATGGGGCCCCCCCCTCAGGCTTTGAGGAACAAACCCGCATTCGTGCGGGACATGTCACTCGGGGGTACCTTGGGATGGGAATGGGTGCTGATGTTCTCGTTGTTGTTGTTGCTTATGTTGTTGTTTATGTTGTTGTACGACTGGTGCTGCATCCTGGTTTACCTTATGACATCCGTACTTACCTTGCGTCACCACAAAAATACGACGTTCTCTCCCCACACCCCAAGCTCTCATGGTTTTGTCAAGGCAAACACACATACATACATATATACACAAATTTAGTCATTAAGACACAAACACGGATGGACCAAACACGTGCACGTTACCGTTTCAAAAACACAGACAGACAAATAAGCATGCAGGCAGGCAGACAGACAGACAGAGAGACAGAGAGACAGACAGACAGACAGACAGACAGACACAAAAACACAAAACCCTCCCCCCATACACGTCCCATACACCTCCCCCCCACCTGGGGCAGCTGCCGGTCACCTTCCTTCAGTCGAGCCAAACACCGGTCCACAAACGAGTGTACGGCAGCCTTCTCAGAGCCGGTGGCAAGGTCCAGGGAGGACAGCGCGTCAGCGCATATGTCACACCTACGTACGACACACGTATACAAATGTACGTCAATGTCGTACGCAGTTTCACGACATGTAACCAGCCAAGGGGTTTGGGGACGTGGTGGCGGAGTGAGAGGTTTGGGTGACCCGCTTCGAAGTGGTGCCATTGCTCCTGGGCCATATGTACGACGTACGCGAATTCGCATCACCCCTACACACAAACCCTACACACACCCACACAAACATACCCCCCCACTCCCACTCCCACTCCCACTCCCCCTCCCCCTCCCCCCCACCTCTTCTTACTGAAGCAGAACACGGCCACCGGCAGCATGGCCCTCTTGCCCAGGACCCCCACCAGCTCTAGGAGCTGCTGCCGCTCGCTCCGAAACCCTCCTCCCCCACCGGGCCCCCCTCGGTTGGGCCCTCCGCCACGGGTGGCACCTGAGGGGGGTGGGGGGAGATAAAAGTAATGACAGCACCACGGCGAGGTGATGCAAGTGACCGCCAATGACTCCAAAGTAGCTCCTTCAAAAACTCAAAAGCGCTGTTTAACTAAAGGAAGGGGAAATACACATGCCGTACCGGCACACATGTAACCCAACGCAAGCAGCGTTTTTAATCCTCTCCACTGCAGGGCACGCGCTTCATCACGGCGCAGCTAGGCGGGGTTGATTATTGAGGCGTTTTGAGGGGCATGGGCGGTTACTGTACGACAAGTAGTTGGATACGGCCCTTGCTCGCCGAGGGCCGCTGTTGCCTAGAGACAGATCGTCCAGGTTACTCACCGGCAATCTGCCGCCGAGCTGCGTCAGCGCCGCCGGGGCGGGGACCCTGGTAACCGCCGCCGCCGCCGCCGCCGCCGCCGCCTCCACGACCGCCACTACCCCCACCGCCGCCACCAGCGCGACCTCCACCGCCACCTCCACCGCTGTCAAATCCGCCGCCACCGCCGCCGCCACGCTCCGGTGGCGCGTTCCGGGCCTTATAAGCCCCCTGCGCCTTACGTAATCCTTCCGGGTTGAAAACCTCCCTGGAGCAGATAGGGTATATCTCCCCCCCGTAGTAGAGGCTGTGCTCCAGCGGCACGGGACGTTTGGTCGTACCTGCCGGGGGGAAATGGGGGTGGGGGGGAGGGGTTTGTGTGTGTGTGTATGTGTGCAGGAGCGCATATGAGGGGGGTGGATGATGTGATGTTGCAGTAAAAGCGGGCCGCTGGCAGTTCCCGGGGTTGCGGCCATTGCAATTAAATTGCGGGAGCGCAGCTACGCACATCAATACATCCATACATATATACATACACACGTACACACATACATAGGTACATACATACGTCTTCGGGTTACCCTTCCCGTGGCCCATGTCACAAAACACATCCGTACATACAAACAGATACACTTCAAAGGCCATAAACAACCTCTCCCCCCGCCCTTTAACCCCCAAATTTTCCCAAAACACACACACACACACGCGCGCGCGCGCCTGTCACGTGAATGACTTTTCTCTTGGTTCGTCCCACCCAGTCGGCGAAGTCCATGACGTTGGGTACGGTGGCGGACAGCAGTACGAGGGTGATGTGGGGAGGCAGCATGATGATGACCTGGGGGAATGTGTTTTTTTGGGAGGGGAAAAGGGGAGGGTGTGATCATGATCGTGATGCAAGGATGAATTGCCATCGTACAAATTTCCAATGAACGCAGTAAATTAAGAAAATGGGAGGGAGAGAAAGGGGGGGGGTATAATGAAAAATTAAGCTCTGTCGAAACTCATAGGGCCCTGCAAAACGACTCTCTTCTCTATGCCCCCTCCCTCTCAACCCCCCATTGCCCCCATCAGCAATAAACTCCAATTACATCCTCCGCAACACCCGGTCCCTAAGCCCCCCTCCTCTCCGGCCCCCCCCCCTCCGCCCCTCCCCCCGGCCCCAAACCTCAAGGCCCCCCTTCCCTCACTCACCTCCTCCCACACCACACCGCGGTCCACGTCATTCACGTAATGCACCTCGTCAAACACCACCACCTCCACATCACGGATCAGGTCGGCGCCCTGGCAAGGGGGGTGGGGTGGGGGTACACAGCGGAAGCGGGGGAGGGGAGGGGGAGGATGAAGGGTTGATATGAGGGAGAGGAGTACGGAAGTACGGCAAAGGAAGAGGAACCGGCAAGGAAAGGAAATAATGAAGTTGAAGAGTCGTTCGTCGTTCGTCGTTCCGAAGGGGAATGCGGGCACCGCGGGGGGGAGGTGGGGGGGGGGAGTCCATTGGGCGGGTTGAAAAGGCGGAAAGGGGGCCAGGAAGGGATGAAAAACACACACGCAAAGCATTTCCGTACAAGAAGGGACCGCGGGAAGAGTGTTGGGGGAAAAGAGGTGGCTTCGGTTATACCACCAGTGGACAAACAGCGTACTGTATCGTATCGTGTCGTACTGTGCGTCAGTGCCGTACAGCGGCCGTTCATGTTGGTTAGACGGTGGAAACCCGTCTAGTATAAACTCGCACGCCCGAAGAAAGCTGTGTCGTGCCGTACCAGTGCCGTACCTTGTACAGCATAGACCGGAGGATCTCGGTGGTCATGATTAGACACGGCGCGGTTGGTCGTACTTGTACGTCACCCGTCAGGAGGCCCACCTGGCCAGCAAAGCCGTTACGAAGATGAGCAGTCGGAACTATATATGTATATATGTATATACTCTACCACAACACACACATACGTACATACACACATATAATTCACATGCCGCAGTCATCCACCCACAGAAACGGAGGTATATCCGTTCCAACGCGTATGCGCTCGATACGCCCAAGCCAGCTCTCACCCACGGCCCCCGTACACCGTACATCTTAAATTACCGTACCCACCTCAAATTTGGACGAGAAATCCCTGAACTTCTGGTTGGAAATGGTCTTGATGGGCGAGGTGTACACCGCCCGGGTGCAGTGCTGGGTGGCCAGGGCGAAGGCGTATTCCGCCACAACGGTCTTACCGGCGCTGGAGGAGGTGAAGGAGGTGGAGGAGGTGGGGTTGTGTATGTGTGTGGGGGGGGAAAGGGAGGAAAAGGAGAGTAAGGGAGGGGGGAGGTAATCCATCCATCCCTCCATCCATCCCTCCATCCCTCCATCCCTCCATCTCTCCATGCGTACATACATACATACCTGGTATGCGCCGCCACAAACACGCTCCTGCCCGCCTCCAGGTGCAGTACGGCTTCCTTCTGGAACGTGTCCAGCTCAAAGGGGTAGTGCAGCGCGAGGCGGGGGCGGAGCTGCAGAAAACACACCACCCACCCCGGGGGCAATAGGAGGGGGGGAGGAGGGGTGGAGGGGAGGAGGGGAGGGGAGCTATGACTGGGCGCATGGGAGGATAACGTATATGACTGTCGTAAACTATAGGAGATATTAAATGAAGCAACGCCTCCGTACTAATCACGTGTATGCGGGGTACATGAACATGTGGCGGATAGCTAACAGCCTGACAGGGTCATGAAGGCCTCCTATGCGGTTTTCATAGCAGCAGCAGATTTGAGGCGTTTATGCGTTCTAAGGATTTTCGTGGGTTCCGTACAGATACGATACCTTCTCGAACTCCTCATCCACATTTCGAATGCTGTGGCGGGCGGCGAAGGGGTGATCGGGGGTAGGCCCCCCGGGCAGGCCTTTGGTTGCGGTGGGGGGGAGACGCTGATGGGTGTGTGTTTCGGGGGGGGGGGGGGGAAATGGGACGGGGGAGGGTGTATGTGTGTGTGTGTGGTGTAGTGGGAAAGGAAACGTGGGGGGTTGCGTTGCGAGGACGAGCAACAGGGCTCGGGGGGAAATACACACACGCACACACGTGCCAGCTTCTGCCCGCGGCTCAGATCATTGAATCACACAAACACACACATATAAACACACACACACATGTACGACAATGGCAGTGTCATTCTGTGTATCAACGCATTGCCGTACAGAGCGCGAAACCCCAGTTCGCAGCTCCTGCCCGCCGTCCTTGTCTGAACCAACCTGGTCACGTCGCGGCGTCGTGTCCGTTCCGCCGCCGCCGCCGCGGCCGCCGCCGTCCCTCACCGCTGTGGCCGCCGCCGCCGCCGCCGCCAACACCTCCGCCAGCCTGCCGTCACCCTCCGCTTCCGCGGCCGCCGTCCTCGTCTCCAGTTCCGCAAGTACACCACCACTGCCGCCACCGCGGCGCCGTGCCGTACCATCCGTACCAGCTCCCTCCGCTGCGTCTTCTCCGTGCTCTTCGACCTCCGACACTGCCGCCAGTTCCGGTTCCAACCAAAGATCCGCAAACGTTCCCGCAATAGCACGGGATCTGGATCCAGATCCAGTCGCTGCCGTACCCTCACCGCCAAGTTGAGATCCAGCGATTGCGGCAGCTGCTCCGCCTCCGCCCTGCAAAGCCTCCGCCAGCGGCTTGATCCGCTCACCAGCCGGCGTCGTCAGCGGGAGCGGTTGCAGTACGCCTGCCGTACGCTGCAGCGGCAGCGCCGATGTGGCCGCCGCCGCCGCCGTGCCGTCGAACGCTCCCTCACCCGCCGCCGCCGCCGCCCAGCCGCCAAACAGTCCGGTCCCCAGGCCTGGTGCCGCCACCAGGGGAAGACCCATGGGTCGGTCCAGTCCCGCTTCCAGCTGTGCCAGCCACAGTCCGCTAGCGGCCTCCGCAGCCGCCGGACCCGAGGGAGCGAGTACCGCCACACCGCCACCTGGAGCACACGGGCCAGTGTGTGTCTGTATGTGTGTCTGTCTGTATGGATATCTGTCTGTATGTGTGTCTGTCTGTATGTCAATGTATGTATGTGTGTCTGTATGTGTGTGCCAAGGTCTTGGGGGTGCCAACATCACCCACGACCCCGCGGCGGTGGCAACGGCGGCGATGGTGACTCGTCGCGGTTCCCGCCGCCGCTGCGTTCGTACCTGGCATGTACGGCAATGACACCGAGAGCCCCCGCCAGTTCGAGTCCGTGCCGCCGCCACGTGCTGCCAACCGCCGCTGTAACGCTAAGCTGTCAATCCTGCCGGCGGCGGCGGCGGCGGTGGAGGAGGAGGAGGAGCCGTCAGGTGCCGCTGTCGCTGCCGCCGCCAGCTCCACCACCTGCCATCCGACGTCGTACTCGCGGCCCCCCGGCGGCGGCGGCGTGGGCTCCACCACGGCGGATGGCAGCGATACATCCGGCCAGGCGGGCGCGCGTGGGAACAGAGTGAGGAGGGGGTGTGCTGTGTGTTTGGGGGGGGGGATAGAGAACGCAAGTGACGTGGGGTGGGGTGGGGTGTGGGATATTGAGGCGCTTAACAGGTAGACAGCGAGGGGGGGGTGGAGGTGGGTTGAGGGGTATTATATAATACTAAGGCCATCTTAGAGGGGGCATTAGGTGGCGGAGAAGAAATGCGGTAAGATACTAGTAGCAGCAAGGTGCACTCAATGCCATAAGAGCAGCCAAGCAACGAGAAATCAAGCAAAGGTCGCTCGCTGCTCTTGCCGGCCGTATGAAGTAGGGTATGAAGTGACCACGTACCGATGTACGGTAGCGATGCCGCCAGCGCCTTCGAGATGTCGTGCTCCAGGTAGGCGGACCGTACAGCAGCAAGTACGGCTTCGCTGGCTGCGGCGGAAGCGCCACCAGCAGCGAACGCGCCGGCACCAAGGGCGCTGAAGGGTGGGGCCTATTCGCCGGTGGGGTAGTGGTGGTGGTGGTGGTGGTGTGGAAGGGGGTGAGGTGGAAAAGGAAGACAGAGCGGTACATGCAAGGGATTGAAGGAGGTACTTGTGATAAGGGGAGGCGTCTGGGGGATCTACGGGAAGCGTAGGATGCAAAACAACGCTCGAAGGCAGGGCCGATGCATGGCAAAGCGTGCTCCTTTGCCAATCCATATCCGTGAGCAGAACGGTGGAGGCGGGGTTAATTCAGCGCCAGCTCAGAGCAAAGAAGTAAAAGATCGCTTATGCTTCGGGGCCCACTTCCACACGCAGAGCTGCTCAGCTGCGGTTATTGCTTTGTGGGCCAAGTTGGCAACGAACATTTTCTCAACCGAGCTAGACCTGACCAGCTCAGCCGTAGCCACAATCCACAAGGATAATCGTAAAATAGTTATGATGCTTAGCAAGTTTTACAGTTTATTTGCCTCCCTTGCTACTCCACTCGCACCTGCACCAGCGGGGGCAAGAGCTCCCCTCGAGCAGGCACCAGCGCGGCATCGCCACCTGATCCAAACAGCAACTCCATTTGTGGGAGCCAGTCCGGAACACCGGCAGGTTCCATTCTTTTCAACAAGCAAGGAACGAGTTAGCGCAAAAGAGGGGTTCCGGAAAAAAATCCTATCTTATTCATGGATTGGTTTGTTGATGGAAATTTCAATTTATTAACAAGAAAGGCCAGCGATTCAAGATATGGAAAGGCTAGAGGAGGCAATAAATTTTGTTGCCATTCCAGTGTCCCGAACCCGCAACCAAAGGGTAGTGGTGCATTGATTAAAGATGTTATGGATGGTACAAGGCATATGCTGTTTCGGAGTTCGGAAACGAAGACACGAGTTCGGAAACGAAGACACGATGCCTGACGACGGTTGCTGGTTGCTGATCACTAAGCCAATGCGTGATTTGGCAACTTATTTGCCTGCCCGTCCATCACAGAACGCACAAAGGAAAGTATTAGCCTAAAAGTAAAGGATGTCATCGGTCATACGAAGCCCTTTCCTCTGTCCAGCATTCTAACGACCGACCCTAACGAACTCTCGCAGGAATAGTGACCTGCGACTAGCAAGCAGCAACACACCACCCCCAATCAATCAAAGGGAAGCCATGCGTCTACTGTAAAGTGCTTGACCATAACGTCTTTTCTGCTCGCACAATTCATCTAGCTGCTCCATTACGGATCAGGACAACTAGTCCTCAGTCCCGATCAATTACTACGAAGTCGGAGTCCGCTAGATCTTCCTGAATATGGACGTTACAGCCCACCCAACCATATAGCACTAATGATAGCGCCGACCACAGCCGTTCTACAGCTGTTTCTCTATAACGGTTCCTAGGACGCGGGATTTTGCAAACTTCACAGCGTGGCCACGTCCTCTCCTATTACTTCTTCTTCATCATCATCTTCTTCTTTAGGACAAACACCAGCGGCCGCCGCTCCGAAACCCTCAGCAAACCCTCCGGCTTCCGCCTCCCTCACCACCCCTCCCCATCCTCAAACGTCTTCCTCCACCCGTCGACCCCCCTCTGCAGCGCCGACATAAGCTCCTTTCTCCCCCTCCCCCGCCTCAGCCTCCACCACTACGGCAGTAGCAACGGCGGCGGCGGCGGCAGCAGCAGCAATGGAATGCGCGCCGGCTGCACCCCTCTCTGTCGGCGCCGCCGACGGCCCACGTCCCGACAGGAATTTCTCCATCGCCTCCGCCGCCGCGGCCCGCCGCCGCTGCTGCCCGCGAGTGCCTGCCGCCGCGCCCGTGGCTGGCCGTTGTAACAGGAGAAACGAAGGGATAGCCTCCAAATCCGGCCGTAGCACCGGATAGTCATCCAGGCGGTAGCTGTAGCTTTGGCTGTAGCTGCCGTTTTGGCTCTGGATGCAACTTTGGTCTTGGCTGTAGCGGCCGCGACCCCGGGTGCAGCAGCCTTGCGCAACTCCTGCGCGTACTCCCGCTCTTAGTGAAGTTGTCGTTGATGTTGTCGTTGTTATTGTTGTTGTTGCTGCTGCTGCTGTTGCTACTGGCCCCGCTGATGCTGCTCGTGCTACTGCTACTGCCGGCTGTCCTTCCGGCGGCCCTGTTTCTGTCGCTACTGCGTTCTCCCCTGTCAACGCACCCGGGGGCCCCAACAGCAGCTCGCGATAGCTGCCGTTGTTGACCTGGGAAGGTGGGTGCGAAAAAATACGTACGGAGATTGTACGAACGGGTAATATGTACGGCGTATGTAAGTCTGTATGGGGGTTAAGGGGGCTGGGGCCAACCTTACGGTTCATGGTTAAGGTGATGATAGCCCTGCGGTCGGTGGGGGGGATTGTGAGTCGTGGGATGGAGCTGGAGTCTATACGTGTGTGTATACGTGTGTATGCGGGGGAGACGTACGGGGTACATTCCCAGTCCCAGCAGCCAGTCAGCTATCATCTGCCTGCC